>NC_134273.1:90657896-90766069 GCF_031893055.1 Leptodactylus fuscus | reverse complement strand
TAGAGCAAGCCACCAAATAGTCAGCCACCAAATAAAGAGCGACTGGAGAGCGAGCCACCAAATAGTGAGCGACTGGAGAGCGAGCCACCAAATAGTGAGCGACCGGAGAGCAAGCCACCAAATAGTGAGCCACCAAATAGTGAGCAACTGGAGAGCAAACCACCAAATAGTGAGCTACCAAAGAGCAAGCCACCAAATAGTGAGCAAACAAAGAGCGAGCCACCATATAGTGAGTCGCCAAATAGTGAGCAACTTGAGAGCGAGCCACCAAATAGTGAGCTGCCAAATAGTGAGTAACCAGAGAGCGAGCCGCCAAATAGTGTGCAACTGGAGAGCGAGCCACCATATAGTGAGAGACCGGAGAGCGAGCCACCAAATAGTGAGCGCGTGGGTGGAGTTAAATTTTGCCCCTCTGTCTGTTCTTTGAGAGTTGGGCGGTATGTAAATAATCGCTTACACATGTATAGGGGAGCGGGTGTCCGCAGCCTTTACCCCCATAGTGACCTCAGCCAAGTATATACAGTGCGGTAACACTCAGCACCCAGTATCTGTTTGACAAGGGGGAGGAGCACAGACAGGTGTATACACAGCATATACTCTATTACTATAATGATGACCCCAGGTCGGCCATCTTGTTACTCCTAAGTGCAGTGTTCTGGTACCTGCTCCAGGACGAGCTCCTTCTTGGGGGGCGCGGGCTCGCTCACAGACAGATGGCTGAGAAATCTCTGCAGCTCCAGTAAGTTCGGCAGCTGATCGATGACGACGTCCGTGAGAAAGGGGCGGAGCTAGAACGACAGGACACAAACATCCGAGATAAAGGGAGCCCAGAAAGCGGCAGGACGGGGTCGGGGGGTGACAGCGGGGGGCGCTACCTTCAGCAGCTGTCCTCTGGTGAAGCTGTTGATGTTGTACTTGTGCTGGCACTCCGGCCGCAGCAGCAGGTTGTACAGCGATATCCACACCTGACCGTCCAGCTTGGTCATCTTCTGCTGCTCCTCGGCTGCCACGGACAGCCAGCGGCCGCCCTCGTACTTCTGCAGCTGACCTACAGGGAGGCGACAGTGAGAGATCTGTTATTTGGGGGGGGGGGGGGGGGAGCATGGACGCCTGGCGCCAGGTCCTCTCTATACCTTTACTCCGTCGGCTCCAGGGGCAATTGTGCAGAAGCTCCACCAGGACACAAGGCAGGTTGTGGGTGTTGAGCAGTCGTGTGGTCACACTCAGCGGCAGGCTGTACAGACATAATGGCGGTTAGTCACAGGGTGACCCTCTACACCCCCCACCCCATGGCTGCCAGCCCCTCACCTGTCTGTGCTGTCTGTGATGTACCGCAGGACGGACAGACACTTCAGGGCAATGTCAAAGTCCAAAGCTTCAGCCTGCAGCTTCAGCTCCTGGGGTGGAGGGAAGAGACAGGGGTAAGGCTGCCCGCTGCACAAGATGGCGCTCTACTATAGGGTACATACAATGGAGCTAACTCCCCCATCCTCAATCTATGGGAACACTTCAGACCCCCCACCAAGGCTCAAGATGGCGAGGACCAACATTATATCGTCTCCTCAGCGCATCATAGGGCGATGGACTGCCTGCTGCTCACATACACAGAGGGTGCAGCGATTACAGGTTGCTCGTGGCCCCTCTCGTGGCCTGTCCATTCTGCCCCAGTGGTCGACCCCCATGAGCAATAAGTATCCATCCTGAATCTGACTTACATCCAGAGCTGCAATCACAATACTGCTGTGATTAATACAATCTATTACCATCTGTTATCAGCCATGTCAGGGGGGGAGAGGCCGACTGTAGGACAGGGGAATACAATCTATTACTATCTGTTATCAGCCATGTCAGGAGGGGAGAGGCCGACTGTAGGACAGGGGAATACAATCTATTACTATCTGTTATCAGCCATGTCAGGAGAGGAGAGGCCGACTGTAGGACAGGGGAATACAATCTATTACTATCTGTTATCAGCCATGTCAGGAGAGGAGAGGCTGACTGTAGGACAGGGGGATACAATCTATTACTATCTGTTATCAGCCATGTCAGGAGAGGAGAGGCCGACTGTAGGACAGGAGAATACAATCTATTACTATCTGTTATCAGCCATGTCAGGAGGGGGCCGACTGTAGGACAGGGGAATACAATCTATTACTATCTGTTATCAGCCATGTCAGGGGGGGGAGAGGCCGACTGTAGGACAGGGGAATACAATCTATTACTATCTGTTATCAGCCATGTCAGGAGAGGAGAGGCCGACTGTAGGACAGGAGAATACAATCTATTACCATCTGTTATCAGCCATGTCAGGGGGGGAGAGGCCGACTGTAGGACAGGGGAATACAATCTATTACTATCTGTTATCAGCCATGTCAGGAGAGGAGAGGCCGACTGTAGGACAGGGGAATACAATCTATTACTATCTGTTATCAGCCATGTCAGGAGAGGAGAGGCTGACTGTAGGACAGGGGGATACAATCTATTACTATCTGTTATCAGCCATGTCAGGAGAGGAGAGGCCGACTGTAGGACAGGAGAATACAATCTATTACTATCTGTTATCAGCCATGTCAGGAGGGGCCGACTGTAGGACAGGGGAATACAATCTATTACTATCTGTTATCAGCCATGTCAGGAGAGGAGAGGCCGACTGTAGGACAGGGGAATACAATCTATTACTATCTGTTATCAGCCATGTCAGGAGAGGAGAGGCCGACTGTAGGACAGGGGAATACAATCTATTACTATCTGTTATCAGCCATGTCAGGAGAGGAGAGGCCGACTGTAGGACAGGAGAATACAATCTATTACTATCTGTTATCAGCCATGTCAGGAGGGGCCGACTGTAGGACAGGGGAATACAATCTATTACTATCTGTTATCAGCCATGTCAGGAGAGGAGAGGCCGACTGTAGAGTACAATCTATTGCTCCCTGTTATCAGTCATGTCAGGCTGGGTGTAATGTCCCTGCTGTCCCTCATACTCACTGCTTTGTGTCACATATCTCCCTTAATAGGGAGTCCTCACTGCTGTATAATATCAGGCTCTGTATATAGATATATTTAGATTTTTTGCTTCTCCTATGTGCATTTGCTCAGGATCCTGTAGGAAGCAGCTGGAGAAATATTCTGCAGTAAAGGGGGGTCTTTGTGTTGCTGCCCCCTACTCCCTGACTCTGGACTTGGCAGTAAATTATGGGCTGTACCTCCAGAGATGAGGTCTCGCTGGTAGAGTTGGGCAGCAGCCTGTCCTGGCCTTGGATTTCCCCTGTAGAAGAGCGTGACAGCAGCAGCGTTAGCTTCCGATGGCAATAGTCAATGAGATCCAGCGCCAGATCCTCCGCAGATTCACAGACATCCTGGAACAGACACAAGAGTCACATGATCTCCTCTGTACAAAGAGTGGTCTGTATCACATCTGCTTACTGTCAGTGAATGAAAACCGCCCCATCCCCGGGAGAGTGCTGCTTGTTACAATGTACTAGAAGATAGAAGTTAGTGATCTCCCGACACAGGACTGCTGCGTTACAAGACCTGAGAGCAGAGCTGACAATCTCAAATATCTTCAGCTGCTCACAGTCATGGCCAGTACACAATCCCAGTGTGTTCACATGTACTGGTGTATACTGGGGCCTGCTCACTGTCCTGTTACTAATAATAATCCGGAGGGTTCTGTCCTTTATCAGGGAGTCCGGAGGTGAATACTTCCTGCTGTGTATATAATGCTCAGAGCCTGCAGTTATCGCCTTGCAGCTGCTTTATATCACAATGATATGTGACAGGACCGGACACGGAACCGAAATAGGAAGTGCATAAACTTTATGACTGCGATACAGTGCACTTGTCCAGACTGACGGACGCCATTTTGTTGGATTTGACAATTTCTTTGCAATTTAAGGATTTCTCTTACAAACACAATACTGATAACAAGATGGCAGCGCTCAGGGTGGTGACTTCGGTAAGAAGCGCCATCATAGTCCTATTATCCCGCGTCACCCTAAGAGTCTCACCTTGTGGAAGAATATCGTCTCCAGGAGATTAATAATGGTGGCCTCATGATGAACCTGCAGGGAAGAGACAGAGCTCACAATGTAATGCTACAGTCCTGTCATACCAGATGCCCCCCGTAAGGGGCGCTCTCAAGCCTCACTTACCACCATGTACAGAGGAAAGGTACTTTTGGGCTGGAAATCCTGCAGCTGACAGATCACTGGAAAGACTCTCTGCTTCCAGATCTCAACGCTGATCAACTCATAGATCAAGACCGGAACCTAAGAAAGAAGCAGCAACACATGAGGAAGGAAGGAGGGAAGGTGGATGGAGGGAAGATGGATGGAGGGAAGATGGATGGAGGGAAGATGGATGGAGGGAAGATGGATGGAGGGAAGATGGATGGAGGGAAGATGGATGGAGGGAAGGAAGATGGATGGAAGGAAGATGGCAGATGGATGGAAGGAAGATGGATGGAAGGAAGATGGATGGAGGGAAGGTGGATGGAGGGAAGGTGGATGGAGGGAAGGTGGATGGAGGGAAGATGGATGGAGGGAAGATGGATGGAGGGAAGATGGATGGAGGGAAGATGGATGGAGGGAAGATGGATGGAGGGAAGATGGCAGATGGATGGAAGGAAGATGGATGGAAGGAAGATGGCAGATGGATGGAAGGAAGATGGATGGAAGGAAGATGGATGGAGGGAAGGTGGATGGAGGGAAGGTGGATGGAGGGAAGGTGGATGGAGGGAAGATGGATGGAGGGAAGGTGGATGGAGGGAAGGTGGATGGAGGGAAGATGGATGGAGGGAAGATGGATGGAGGGAAGATGGATGGAGGGAAGATGGATGGAGGGAAGATGGATGGAGGGAAGATGGATGGAGGGAAGATGGATGGAGGGAAGATGGATGGAGGGAAGATGGATGGAGGGAAGATGGCAGATGGATGGAAGGAAGATGGATGGAAGGAAGATGGATGGAGGGAAGATGGATGGAGGGAAGGTGGATGGAGGGAAGGTGGATGGAGGGAAGATGGATGGAGGGAAGATGGATGGAGGGAAGATGGCAGATGGATGGAAGGAAGATGGATGGAAGGAAGATGGATGGAGGGAAGATGGATGGAGGGAAGATGGATGGAGGGAAGGTGGATGGAGGGAAGGTGGATGGAGGGAAGGTGGATGGAGGGAAGATGGATGGAGGGAAGATGGATGGAGGGAAGATGGATGGATTGCTCCTGTCCGTATGCCAAAATAAAAGAGAGAATACCTTCCATCATAAGTATTGTGTTACCTTTCCATGTGTGACCAGTAAATCCTTAATCATCTCCTCCTGTCCAGTAGATGCATTGAGGATAGCCTGCATGTTCAGCTTCTCTATATACTCATGCTGCTTAAACCACCTGGCAACGAGAGATAGAAGAGGAAAATCTGTCAGTCTGTGGCTAAAGAGAACACCGCCAAATACACATAGAATACGGAACTGTATATAGTACTGATCCTGAGTAAAAAACTGTATTATACTCCAGAGCTGCGCTCACTATTCTGCTGGTGCAGTCACTGTGTACATACATTACATTACTTATCCTGTATTATACTCCAGAGCTGCGCTCACTATTCTGCTGGTACAGTCACTGTGTACATACATTACATTACTTATCCTGTATTATACTCCAGAGCTGAGCTCACTATTCTGCTGGTGCAGTCACTGTGTACATACATTACATTACTTATCCTGTATTATACTCCAGAGCTGCACTCACTATTCTGCTGGTGCAGTCACTGTGTACATACGTTACTTATCCTGTATTATACTCCAGAGCTGCGCTCACTATTCTGCTGGTGCAGTCACTGTGTACATACATTACATTACTTATCCTGTATTATACTCCAGAGCTGCGCTCACTATTCTGCTGGTGCAGTGACTGTGTACATACATTACATTACTTATCCTGTATTATACTCCAGAGCTGCGCTCACTATTCTGCTGGTACAGTCACTGTGTACATACATTACATTACTTATCCTGTATTATACTCCAGAGCTGCGCTCACTATTCTGCTGGTACAGTCACTGTGTACATACATTACTTATCCTGTATTATACTCCAGAGCTGCGCTCACTATTCTGCAGGTACAGTCACTGTGTACATACATTACATTACTTATCCTGTATTATACTCCAGAGCTGCGCTCACTATTGTGCTGGTACGGTCACTGTGTACATACATTACATTACTTATCCTGTATTATACCCCAGAGCTGCGCTCACTATTCTGCTGGTACGGTCACTGTGTACATACATTACATTACTTATCCTGTATTATACTCCAGAGCTGCGCTCACTATTCTGCTGGTGCAGTCACTGTGTACATACATTACATTACTTATCCTGTATTATACTCCAGAGCTGCGCTCACTATTCTGCTGGTGCAGTCACTGTGTACATACATTACATTACTTATCCTGTATTATACTCCAGAGCTGCGCTCACTATTCTGCTGGTACAGTCACTGTGTACATACATTACATTACTTATCCTGTATTATACTCCAGAGCTGCGCTCACTATTCTGCTGGTACAGTCACTGTGTACATACATTACATTACTTATCCTGTATTATACTCCAGAGCTGCGCTCACTATTCTGCTGGTACAGTCACTGTGTACATACATTACATTACTTATCCTGTATTATACTCCAGAGCTGAGCTCACTATTCTGCTGGTGCAGTCACTGTGTACATACATTACATTACTTATCCTGTATTATACTCCAGAGCTGCACTCACTATTCTGCTGGTGCAGTCACTGTGTACATACGTTACTTATCCTGTATTATACTCCAGAGCTGCGCTCACTATTCTGCTGGTGCAGTCACTGTGTACATACATTACATTACTTATCCTGTATTATACTCCAGAGCTGCGCTCACTATTCTGCTGGTGCAGTGACTGTGTACATACATTACATTACTTATCCTGTATTATACTCCAGAGCTGCGCTCACTATTCTGCTGGTGCAGTCACTGTGTACACACATTACATTACTTATCCTGTATTATACCCCAGAGCTGCGCTCACTATTCTGCTGGTACAGTCACTGTGTACATACATTACATTACTTATCCTGTATTATACTCCAGAGCTGCGCTCACTATTCTGCTGGTACAGTCACTGTGTACATACATTACTTATCCTGTATTATACTCCAGAGCTGCGCTCACTATTCTGCAGGTACAGTCACTGTGTACATACATTACATTACTTATCCTGTATTATACTCCAGAGCTGCGCTCACTATTGTGCTGGTACGGTCACTGTGTACATACATTACATTACTTATCCTGTATTATACCCCAGAGCTGCGCTCACTATTCTGCTGGTACGGTCACTGTGTACATACATTACATTACTTATCCTGTATTATACTCCAGAGCTGCGCTCACTATTCTGCTGGTGCAGTCACTGTGTACATACATTACATTACTTATCCTGTATTATACCCCAGAGCTGCGCTCACTATTCTGCTGGTGCAGTCACTGTGTACATACATTACATTACTTATCCTGTAGTATACTCCAGAGCTGCGCTCACTATTGTGCTGGTGCAGTCACAGTGTACATACATTACATTACTTATCCTGTATTATACTCCAGAGCTGCGCTCACTATTCTGCTGGTCACTGTGTACATACATTACATTACTTATCCTGTATTATACTCCAGAGCTGCGCTCACTATTCTGCTGGTGCAGTCACTGTGTACATACATTACATTACTTATCCTGTATTATACTGCAGAGCTGCGCTCACTATTCTGCTGGTACAGTCACTGTGTACATACATTACATTACTTATCCTGTATTATACTCCAGAGCTGCGCTCACTATTCTGCTGGTGCAGTCACTGTGTACATACATTACATTACTTATCCTGTATTATACTCCAGAGCTGCGCTCACTATTCTGCTGGTACAGTCACTGTGTACATACATTGCATTACTTATCCTGTATTATACTCCAGAGCTGCGCTCACTATTCTGCTGGTGCAGTCACTGTGTACATACATTACATTACTTATCCTGTATTATACTCCAGAGCTGCGCTCACTATTCTGCTGGTACAGTCACTGTGTACATACATTGCATTACTTATCCTGTATTATACTCCAGAGCTGCGCTCACTATTCTGCTGGTACAGTCACTGTGTACATACATTACATTACTTATCCTGTATTATACCCCAGAGCTGCGCTCACTATTCTGCTGGTACAGTCACTGTGTACATACATTACATTACTTATCCTGTATTATACCCCAGAGCTGCGCTCACTATTCTGCCGGTGCAGTCACTGTGTACATACATTACATTACTTATCCTGTATTATACTCCAGAGCTGCGCTCACTATTCTGCTGGTACAGTCACTGTGTACATACATTACATTACTTATCCTGTATTATACTCCAGAGCTGCGCTCACTATTCTGCTGGTGCAGTCACTGTGTACATACATTACTTATCCTGTATTATACTCCAGAGCTGCGCTCACTATTCTGCTGGTACAGTCACTGTGTACATACATTACATTACTTATCCTGTATTATACTCCAGAGCTGCGCTCACTATTCTGCTGGTGCAGTCACTGTGTACATACATTACATTACTTATCCTGTATTATACTCCAGAGCTGCGCTCACTATTCTGCTGGTCACTGTGTACATACATTACATTACTTATCCTGTATTATACCCCAGAGCTGCGCTCACTATTCTGCTGGTACAGTCACTGTGTACATACATTACTTATCCTGTATTATACTCCAGAGCTGCGCTCACAATTCTGCTGGTGCAGTCACTGTGTACATACATTACTTATCCTGTATTATACTCCAGAGCTGCGCTCACTATACTGCTGGTGCAGTCACTGTGTACATACATTACATTACTTATCCTGTATTATACTCCAGAGCTGCGCTCACTATTCTGCTGGTGCAGTCACTGTGTACATACATTACATTACTTATCCTGTATTATACCCCAGAGCTGCAATCACTATTCTGCTGGTACAGTCACTGTGTACATACATTACATTACTTATCCTATATTATACCCCAGAGCTGCGCTCACTATTCGGCTGGTGCAGTCACTGTGTACATACATTACATTACTTATCCTGTATTATACTCCAGAGCTGCGCTCACTATTCTGCTGGTGCAGTCACTGTGTACATACATTACATTACTTATCCTGTATTATACTCCAGAGCTGCGCTCACTATTCTGCTGGTGCAGTCACTGTGTACATACATTACATTACTTATCCTGTATTATACACCAGAGCTGCGCTCACTATTCTGCTGGTCACTGTGTACATACATTACATTACTTATCCTGTATTATACTCCAGAGCTGCGCTCACTATACTGCTGGTGCAGTCACTGTGTACATACATTACATTACTTATCCTGTATTATACTCCAGAGCTGCGCTCACTATTCTGCTGGTGCAGTCACTGTGTACATACATTACATTACTTATCCTGTATTATACTCCAGAGCTGCGCTCACTATTCTGCTGGAGCAGTCACTGTGTACATACATTACATTACTTATCCTGTATTATACTCCAGAGCTGCGCTCACTATACTGCTGGTGCAGTCACTGTGTACATACATTACATTACTTATCCTGTATTATACTCCAGAGCTGCGCTCACTATTCTGCTGGTGCAGTCACTGTGTACATACATTACATTACTTATCCTGTATTATACTCCAGAGCTGCGCTCACTATTCTGCTGGTGCAGTCACTGTGTACATACATTACATTACTTATCCTGTATTATACTCCAGAGCTGCGGTCACTATTCTGCTGGTGCAGTCACTGTGTACATACATTACATTACTTATCCTGTATCATACTCCAGAGCTGCGCTCACTATTCTGCTGGTACAGTCACTGTGTACATACATTACATTACTTATCCTGTATTATACTCCAGAGCTGCGCTCACTGTTCTACTGGTGCAGTCACTGTGTACATACATTACATTACTTATCCTGTATCATACCCCAGAGCCGCGCTCACTATTCTGCTGGTGCAGTCACTGTGTACATACATTACATTACTTATCCTGTATTATACTCCAGAGCTGCGCTCACTATTCTGCTGGTGCAGTCACTGTGTACATACATTACATTACTTATCCTGTATTATACTCCAGAGCTGCGCTCACTATTCTGCTGGTACAGTCACTGTGTACATACATTACATTACTTATCCTGTATTATAATCCAGAGCTGCGCTCACTATTGTGCTGGTGCAGTCACTGTGTACATACATTACATTACTTATCCTCCATTATACTCCAGAGCTGCGCTCACTATTGTGCTGGTGCAGTCACTGTGTACATACATTACATTACTTATCCTCCATTATACTCCAGAGCTGCGCTCACTATTCTGCTGGTGCAGTCACTGTGTACATACATTACATTACTTATCCTGTATTATACTCCAGAGCTGCGCTCACTATTCTGCTGGTACAGTCACTGTGTACATACATTACATTACTTATCCTGTATTATACTCCAGAGCTGCGCTCACTGTTCTGCTGGTGCAGTCACTGTGTACATACATTACATTACTTATCCTGTATCATACCCCAGAGCCGCGCTCACTATTCTGCTGGTGCAGTCACTGTGTACATACATTACATTACTTATCCTGTATTATACTCCAGAGCTGCGCTCACTATTCTGCTGGTGCAGTCACTGTGTACATACATTACATTACTTATCCTGTATTATACTCCAGAGCTGCGCTCACTATTCTGCTGGTACAGTCACTGTGTACATACATTACATTACTTATCCTGTATTATAATCCAGAGCTGCGCTCACTATTGTGCTGGTGCAGTCACTGTGTACATACATTACATTACTTATCCTCCATTATACTCCAGAGCTGCGCTCACTATTGTGCTGGTGCAGTCACTGTGTACATACATTACATTACTTATCCTCCATTATACTCCAGAGCTGCGCTCACTATTCTGCTGGTGCAGTCACTGTGTACATACATTACATTACTTATCCTGTATTATACTCCAGAGCTGCGCTCACTATTCTGCTGGTACAGTAACTGTGTACATACATTACATTACTTATCCTGTATTATAATTCAGAGCTGCGCTCACTATTCTGCTGGTGCAGTCACTGTGTACATACATTACATTACTTATCCTGTATTATGCTCCAAAGCTGCGCTCACTATTCTGCTGGTGCAGTCACTGTGTACATACATTACATTACTTATCCTGTATTATACTCCAGAGCTGCGCTCACTATTCTGCTGGTGCAGTCACTGTGTACATACATTACATTACTTATCCTGTATTATACTCCAGAGCTGCGCTCACTATTCTGCTGGTGCAGTCACTGTGTACATACATTACATGACTTATCCTGTATTATACTCCAGAGCTGCGCTCACTATTCTGCCGGTGCAGTCACTGTGTACATACATTACATTACTTATCCTGTATTATACTCCAGAGCTGCGCTCACTATTCTGCCGGTGCAGTCACTGTGTACATACATTACATGACTTATCCTGTATTATACTCCAGAGCTGCGCTCACTATTCTGCTGGTCACTGTGTACATACATTACATGACTTATTCTGTATTATACTCCAGAGCTGCGCTCACTATTCTGCCGGTGCAGTCACTGTGTACATACATTACATGACTTATCCTGTATTATACTCCAGAGCTGCGCTCACTATTCTGCCGGTGCAGTCACTGTGTACATACATTACATGACTTATCCTGTATTATACTCCAGAGCTGCGCTCACTATTCTGCCGGTGCAGTCACTGTGTACATACATTACATTACTTATCCTGTATTATACTCCAGAGCTGCGCTCACTATTCTGCTGGTGCAGTCACTGTGTACATACATTACATTACTTATCCTGTATTATACTCCAGAGCTGCGCTCACTATTCTGCTGGTACAGTCACTGTGTACATACATTACTTATCCTGTATTATACTCCAGAGCTGCGCTCACTATTCTGCTGGTACAGTCACTGTGTACATACATTACATTACTTACCCTGTATTATACCCCAGAGCTGCGCTCACTATTCTGCTGGTGCAGTCACTGTGTACATACATTACATTACTTACCCTGTATTATACCCCAGAGCTGCGCTCACTATTCTGCTGGTGCAGTCACTGTGTACATACATTACATTACTTATCCTGTATTATACTCCAGAGCTGCGCTCACTATTCTGCTGGTACAGTCACTGTGTACATACATTACATTACTTATCCTGTATTATACTCCAGAGCTGCGCTCACTATTCTGCTGGTGCAGTCACTGTGTACATACATTACATTACTTATCCTGTATTATACTCCAGAGCTGCGCTCACTATTCTGCTGGTGCAGTCACTGTGTACATACATTACATTACTTATCCTGTATTATACTCCAGAGCTGCGCTCACTATTCTGCTGGTACAGTCACTGTGTACATACATTACATTACTTATCCTGTATTATACTCCAGAGCTGCGCTCACTATTCTGCTGGTGCAGTCACTGTGTACATACATTACATTACTTATCCTGTATTATACTCCAGAGCTGCGCTCACTATTCTGCTGGTACAGTCACTGTGTACATACATTACATTACTTACCCTGTATTATACCCCAGAGCTGCGCTCACTATTCTGCTGGTGCAGTCACTGTGTACATACATTACATTACTTATCCTGTATTATACTCCAGAGCTGCGCTCACTATTCTGCTGGTACAGTCACTGTGTACATACATTACTTATCCTGTATTATACTCCAGAGCTGCGCTCACTATTCTGCTGGTACAGTCACTGTGTACATACATTACATTACTTACCCTGTATTATACCCCAGAGCTGCGCTCACTATTCTGCTGGTGCAGTCACTGTGTACATACATTACATTACTTACCCTGTATTATACCCCAGAGCTGCGCTCACTATTCTGCTGGTACAGTCACTGTGTACATACATTACATTACTTATCCTGTATTATACCCCAGAGCTGCGCTCACTATTCTGCTGGTGCAGTCACTGTGTACATACATTACATTACTTATCCTGTATTATACCCCAGAGCTGCGCTCACTATTCTGCTGGTCACTGTGTACATACATTACATTACTTATCCTGTATTATACCCCAGAGCTGCGCTCACTATTCTGCTGGTCACTGTGTACATACATTACATTACTTATCCTGTATTATACTCCAGAGCTGCGCTCACTATTCTGCTGGTCACTGTGTACATACATTACATTACTTATCCTGTATTATACCCCAGAGCTGCGCTCACTATTCTGCTGGTCACTGTGTACATACATTACATTACTTATCCTGTATTATACTCCAGAGCTGCGCTCACTATTCTGCTGGTGCAGTCACTGTGTACATACATTACATTACTTATCCTGTATTATACTCCAGAGCTGCGCTCACTATTCTGCTGGTACAGTCACTGTGTACATACATTACTTATCCTGTATTATACTCCAGAGCTGCGCTCACTATTCTGCTGGTGCAGTCACTGTGTACATACATTACATTACTTACCCTGTATTATACCCCAGAGCTGCGCTCACTATTCTGCTGGTGCAGTCACTGTGTACATACATTACATTACTTATCCTGTATTATACTCCAGAGCTGCGCTCACTATTCTGCTGGTACAGTCACTGTGTACATACATTACATTACTTATCCTGTATTATACTCCAGAGCTGCGCTCACTATTCTGCTGGTGCAGTCACTGTGTACATACATTACATTACTTATCCTGTATTATACTCCAGAGCTGCGCTCACTATTCTGCTGGTGCAGTCACTGTGTACATACATTACATTACTTACCCTGTATTATACCCCAGAGCTGCGCTCACTATTCTGCTGGTGCAGTCACTGTGTACATACATTACATTACTTATCCTGTATTATACTCCAGAGCTGCGCTCACTATTCTGCTGGTACAGTCACTGTGTACATACATTACTTATCCTGTATTATACTCCAGAGCTGCGCTCACTATTCTGCTGGTACAGTCACTGTGTACATACATTACATTACTTACCCTGTATTATACCCCAGAGCTGCGCTCACTATTCTGCTGGTGCAGTCACTGTGTACATACATTACATTACTTACCCTGTATTATACCCCAGAGCTGCGCTCACTATTCTGCTGGTACAGTCACTGTGTACATACATTACATTACTTATCCTGTATTATACCCCAGAGCTGCGCTCACTATTCTGCTGGTGCAGTCACTGTGTACATACATTACATTACTTATCCTGTATTATACCCCAGAGCTGCGCTCACTATTCTGCTGGTCACTGTGTACATACATTACATTACTTATCCTGTATTATACCCCAGAGCTGCGCTCACTATTCTGCTGGTCACTGTGTACATACATTACATTACTTATCCTGTATTATACTCCAGAGCTGCGCTCACTATTCTGCTGGTCACTGTGTACATACATTACATTACTTATCCTGTATTATACCCCAGAGCTGCGCTCACTATTCTGCTGGTCACTGTGTACATACATTACATTACTTATCCTGTATTATACTCCAGAGCTGCGCTCACTATTCTGCTGGTGCAGTCACTGTGTACATACATTACATTACTTATCCTGTATTATACTCCAGAGCTGCGCTCACTATTCTGCTGGTACAGTCACTGTGTACATACATTACTTATCCTGTATTATACTCCAGAGCTGCGCTCACTATTCTGCTGGTGCAGTCACTGTGTACATACATTACATTACTTACCCTGTATTATACCCCAGAGCTGCGCTCACTATTCTGCTGGTGCAGTCACTGTGTACATACATTACATTACTTATCCTGTATTATACTCCAGAGCTGCGCTCACTATTCTGCTGGTACAGTCACTGTGTACATACATTACATTACTTATCCTGTATTATACTCCAGAGCTGCGCTCACTATTCTGCTGGTGCAGTCACTGTGTACATACATTACATTACTTATCCTGTATTATACCCCAGAGCTGCGCTCACTATTCTGCTGGTGCAGTCACTGTGTACATACATTACATTACTTATCCTGTATTATACTCCAGAGCTGCGCTCACTATTCTGCTGGTCACTGTGTACATACATTACATTACTTATCCTGTATTATACCCCAGAGCTGCGCTCACTATTCTGCTGGTACAGTCACTGTGTACATACATTACATTACTTATCCTGTATTATACCCCAGAGCTGCGCTCACTATTCTGCTGGTCACTGTGTACATACATGACTCACCCTCCTGAGCCGGTGTCCCGCACGCTGCTCCTCCGCAGACTCCTCGCCATTCCCGCCGCCTCTCCAGACATCAGCACTGAACTCGCTTCCATCTTCTCATTCACGAATGGATTCAGCTGTTACCATGGAAACTGAACGCACTATTTCGGAGCATGCGCAGCATCTCTCACCATGACAACGACTTCTTCCTGTCCGCAGGCGCGCTGCGCTGCTCTTTGTTATCTGGTTTGCGCGTGCGCGGAGGCGGTTTCCTCAGCTTGGCGCTTGGTTCGTTACCTGAGCGGAAGTTGATGATGTTCCTTCTGTTATTTTTGTCCTTCTGTTGTGTAACGATCGGAAGTGTCCGAGACGCCATCTTGGCACACCCAGTGCTTTGTTATGGTTTGTACAATAGAAGGTTGTCGGGTGTTCACCGGAGAAATATCCTATGTGATTAAAATGAATTAAATACAGATCTTCTTATTATATTATGTATCTAATCCTATCCTGTGTGATACTGTATACTGAGCTGTGTATCTAATCCTATCCTGTGTGATACTGTATACTGAGCTGTGTATCTAATCCTATCCTGTGTGATACTGTATACTGAGCTGTATCTAATCCTATCCTGTGTGATACTGTATACTGAGCTGTATCTAATCCTATCCTGTGTGATACTGTATACTGAGCGGTGTATCTAATCCTATCCTGTGTGATACTGTATACTGAGCTGTGTATCTAATCCTATCCTGTGTGATACTGTATACTGAGCTGTATCTAATCCTATCCTGTGTGATACTGTATACTGAGCTGTATCTAATCCTATCCTGTGTGATACTGTATACTGAGCGGTGTATCTAATCCTATCCTGTGTGATACTGTATACTGAGCTGTGTATCTAATCCTATCCTGTGTGATACTGTATACTGAGCCGTGTATCTAATCCTATCCTGTGTGATACTGTATACTGAGCTGTGTATCTAATCCTATCCTGTGTGATACTGTATACTGAGCTGTGTATCTAATCCTATCCTGTGTGATACTGTATACTGAGCTGTATCTAATCCTATCCTGTGTGATACTGTATACTGAGCTGTATCTAATCCTATCCTGTGTGATACTGTATACTGAACTGTGTATCTAATCCTATCCTGTGTGATACTGTATACTGAGCTGTGTATCTAATCCTATCCTGTGTGATACTGTATACTGAGCCGTGTATCTAATCCTATCCTGTGTGATACTGTATACTGAGCTGTGTATCTAATCCTATCCTGTGTGATACTGTATACTGAGTTGTGTATCTAATCCTATCCTGTGTGATACTGTATACTGAGCTGTGTATCTAATCCTATCCTGTGTGATGCTGTATCTAATCCTATCCTGTGTGATACTGTATACTGAGCTGTGTATCTAATCCTATCCTGTGTGATACTGTATACTGAGCTGTATCTAATCCTATCCTGTGTGATACTGTATACTGAGCTGTGTATCTAATCCTATCCTGTGTGATACTGTATGCTGAGCCGTGTATCTAATCCTATCCTGTGTGATACTGTATACTGAGCTGTGTATCTAATCCTATCCTGTGTGATATTGTATACTGAGCGGTGTATCGAATCCTATCCTGTGTGATACTGTATACTGAGCTGTATCTAATCCTATCCTGTGTGATACTGTATACTGAGCCGTGTATCTAATCCTATTCTGTGTGATACTGTATACTGAGCCATGTATCTAATCCTATCCTGTGTGATACTATATACTGAGCCGTGTATCTAATCCTATCCTGTGTGATACTGTATACTGAGCCGTGTATCTAATCCTATCCTGTGTGATACTGTATACAGAGCTGTGTATCTAATCCTATCCTGTGTGATACTGTATACTGAGCTGTGTATCTAATCCTATCCTGTGTGATACTGTATATTGAGCCGTGTATCTAATCCTATCTTGTGTGATACTGTACACTGAGCGGTGTATCTAATCCTATCCTGTGTGATACTGTATACTGAGCTGTATCTAATCCTATCCCGTGTGATACTGTATACTGAGCTGTGTATCTAATCCTATCCTGTGTGATATTGTATACTGAGCCATGTATCTAATCCTATCCTGTGTGATACTGTATACAGAGCTGTGTATCTAATCCTATCCTGTGTGATACTGTATACTGAGCGGTGTATCTAATCCTATCCTGTGTGATACTGTATACTGAGCGGTGTATCTAATCCTATCCTGTGTGATACTGTATACTGAGCTGTATCTAATCCTATCCTGTGTGATACTGTATACTGAGCTGTGTATCTAATCCTATCCTGTGTGATACTGTATACTGAGCTGTGTATCTAATCCTATCCTGTGTGATACTGTATACTGAGCTGTATCTAATCCTATCCTGTGTGATACTGTATACTGAGCTGTATCTAATCCTATCCTGTGTGATACTGTATACTGAGCTGTATCTAATCCTATCCTGTGTGATACTGTATACTGAGCTGTATCTAATCCTATCCTGTGTGATACTGTATACTGAGCCGTGTATCTAATCCTATCCTGTGTGATACTGTATATTGAGCCGTGTATCTAATCCTATCTTGTGTGATACTGTATATTGAGCCGTGTATCTAATCCTATCCGGTGTGATACTGTATACTGAGCCGTGTATCTAATCCTATCCGGTGTGATACTGTATACTGAGCTGTGTATGTGATACTGTATATTGAGCCGTGTATCTAATCCTATCCTGTGTGATACTGTATATTGAGCCGTGTATCTAATCCTATCTTGTGTGATACTGTATACTGAGCGGTGTATCTAATCCTATCCTGTGTGATACTGTATACTGAGCCGTGTATCTAATCCTATCCTGTGTGATACTGTATACTGAGCCGTGTATCTAATCCTATCCTGTGTGATACTGTATACTGAGCCGTGTATCTAATCCTATCCTGTGTGATACTGTATACTGAGCTGTATCTAATCCTATCCTGTGTGATACTGTATACTGAGCTGTGTATCTAATCCTATCCTGTGTGATACTGTATACTGAGCTGTATCTAATCCTATCCTGTGTGATACTGTATACTGAGCTGTGTATCTAATCCTATCCTGTGTGATACTGTATATTGAGCCGTGTATCTAATCCTATCCGGTGTGATACTGTATACTGAGCCGTGTATCTAATCCTATCCGGTGTGATACTGTATACTGAGCTGTGTATCTAATCCTATCCTGTGTGATACTGTATACTGAGCCGTGTATCTAATCCTATCCGGTGTGATACTGTATACTGAGCCGTGTATCTAATCCTATCCTGTGTGATACTGTATACTGAGCCGTGTATCTAATTCTATCCTGTGTGATACTGTATACTGAGCCGTGTATCTAATCCTATCCTGTGTGATACTGTATACTGAGCTGTATCTAATCCTATCCTGTGTGATACTGTATACTGAGCTGTATCTAATCCTATCCTGTGTGATACTGTATACTGAGCTGTATCTAATCCTATCCTGTGTGATACTGTATACTGAGCCGTGTATCTAATCCTATCCTGTGTGATACTGTATACTGAGCTGTGTATCTAATCCTATCCTGTGTGATACTGTATACTGAGCTGTGTATCTAATCCTATCCTGTGTGATACTGTATACTGAGCTGTGTATCTAATCCTATCCTGTGTGATACTGTATACTGAGCCGTGTATCTAATCCTATCCTGTGTGATACTGTATACTGAGCTGTATCTAATCCTACCCTGTGTGATACTGTATACTGAGCCGTGTATCTAATCCTATCCTGTGTGATACTGTATACTGAGCCGTGTATCTAATCGTATCCTATGTGATACTGTATACTGAGCCGTGTATCTAATCCTATCCTGTGTGATACTGTATACTGAGCTGTGTATCTAATCCTATCCTGTGTGATACTGTATACTGAGCTGTGTATCTAATCCTATCCCGTGTGATACTGTATACTGAGCTGTGTATCTAATCCTATCCTGTGTGATACTGTATACTGAGCTGTGTATCTAATCCTATCCTGTGTGATACTGTATACTGAGCCGTATATCTAATCCTATCCTGTGTGATACTGTATACTGAGCCGTGTATCTAATCCTATCCTGTGTGATACTGTATACTGAGCCGTGTATCTAATCGTATCCTATGTGATACTGTATACTGAGCCGTGTATCTAATCCTATCCTGTGTGATACTGTATGCTGAGCCGTGTATCTAATCCTATCCTGTGTGATACTGTATACTGAGCCGTGTATCTAATCCTATCCTGTGTGATACTGTATACTGAGCTGTATCTAATCCTATCCTGTGTGATACTGTATACTGAGCTGTGTATCTAATCCTATCCTGTGTGATACTGTATACTGAGCTGTATCTAATCCTATCCTGTGTGATACTGTATACTGAGCTGTGTATCTAATCCTATCCTGTGTGATACTGTATATTGAGCCGTGTATCTAATCCTATCCGGTGTGATACTGTATACTGAGCCGTGTATCTAATCCTATCCGGTGTGATACTGTATACTGAGATGTGTATCTAATCCTATCCTGTGTGATACTGTATACTGAGCTGTGTATCTAATCCTATCCTGTGTGATACTGTATACTGAGCTGTATCTAATCCTATCCTGTGTGATACCGTATACTGAGCCGTGTATCTAATCCTATCCTGTGTGATACCGTATACTGAGCCGTGTATCTAATCCTATCCGGTGTGATACTGTATACTGAGCCGTGTATCTAATCCTATCCTGTGTGATACTGTATACTGAGCCGTGTATCTAATCCTATCCTGTGTGATACTGTATACTGAGCCGTGTATCTAATCCTATCCTGTGTGATACTGTATACTGAGCCGTGTATCTAATCCTATCCTGTGTGATACTGTATACTGAGCTGTATCTAATCCTATCCTGTGTGATACTGTATACTGAGCTGTGTATCTAATCCTATCCTGTGTGATACTGTATACTGAGCTGTGTATCTAATCCTATCCTGTGTGATACTGTATACTGAGCTGTGTATCTAATCCTATCCTGTGTGATACTGTATACTGAGCCGTGTATCTAATCCTATCCTGTGTGATACTGTATACTGAGCTGTATCTAATCCTACCCTGTGTGATACTGTATACTGAGCCGTGTATCTAATCCTATCCTGTGTGATACTGTATACTGAGCCGTGTATCTAATCGTATCCTATGTGATACTGTATACTGAGCCGTGTATCTAATCCTATCCTGTGTGATACTGTATACTGAGCCGTGTATCTAATCCTATCCCGTGTGATACTGTATACTGAGCTGTGTATCTAATCCTATCCCGTGTGATACTGTATACTGAGCTGTGTATCTAATCCTATCCTGTGTGATACTGTATACTGAGCTGTGTATCTAATCCTATCCTGTGTGATACTGTATACTGAGCCGTATATCTAATCCTATCCTGTGTGATACTGTATACTGAGCCGTGTATCTAATCCTATCCTGTGTGATACTGTATACTGAGCCGTGTATCTAATCGTATCCTATGTGATACTGTATACTGAGCTGTGTATCTAATCCTATCCTGTGTGATACTGTATACTGAGCCGTGTATCTAATCCTATCCTGTGTGATACAGTATACTGAGCCGTGTATCTAATCCTATCCTGTGTGATACAGTATACTGAGCGGTGTATCTAATCCTATCCTGTGTGATACTGTATACTGAGCTGTGTATCTAATCCTATCCTGTGTGATACTGTATACTGAGCTGTGTATCTAATCCTATCCTGTGTGATACTGTATACAGAGCTGTGTATCTAATCCCATCCTGTGTGATACTGTATACTGAGCGGTGTATCTAATCCTATCCTGTGTGATACTGTATACTGAGCCATGTATCTAATCCTATCCTGTGTGATACTGTATACTGAGCTGTAGGTATTGGTTATTACACTATTATAGCTCTGTATAGGTTATTATAGCTCAGTATAGGTTATTATAGCTCAGTATAGGTTATTATAGCTCTGTATAGGGTATTATAGCTCAGTATAGGAAATTATAGCTCTGTATAGGGTATTATTGCTCATTATAGGTTATTATAGCTCAGTATAGGTTATTATAGCTCTGTATAGGTTATTATAGCTCAGTATAGGTTATTATAGCTCATTATAGGTTATTATAGCTCAGAATAGGTTATTATAGTCCTGTATAGGTTATTATAGCTCAGTATAGGATATTATAGCTCAGTATAGGTTATTATAGCTCTGTATAGCTCATTATAGCTCAGTATAGGTTATTATAGCTCAGTATTGGTTTTTATAGCTCAGTATAGGATATTATAGCTCAGTATAGGGTATTATAACTCTGTATTTGGTATTATTGCTCAGTATAGGATATTATTGCTCAGTATAGCTTATTGTAGCTCAGTATAGGTTATTATAGCTCTGTATAGGTTATTATAGCTCAGTATAGCTTATTGTAGCTCAGTATAGGTTATTATAGCTCTGTATAGGTTATTATAGCTCAGTATAGGTTATTGTAGCTCAGTATAGGTTATTATAGCTCTGTATAGGTTATTGTAGCCCTGTATAGGTTATTATAGCTCAGTATAGGTTATTATAGCTCAGTATAGGTTAATATAGCTCTGTATAGGTTATTATAGCTCTGTATAGGTTATTATAGCTCAGTTTAGGTTATTATAGCTCAGTTTAGGTTATTATAGCTCAGTATAGGGTATTATAGCTCTGTATAGGTTATTATAGCTCAGTATAGGTTATTATAGCCCTGCATAGGTTATTATAGCTCTGTATAGGTTATTATAGCTGTGTATAGGTTATTGTAGCCCTGTATAGGTTATTATAGCTCTGTATAGGTTATTATAGCTCTGTATAGGTTATTGTAGCCCTGTATAGGTTATTATAGCTCAGTATAGGTTATTATAGCTGTGTATAGGTTATTATAGCTCAGTATAGGTTATTATAGCTCAGTATAGGTTATTATAGCTCTGTATAGGTTATTATAGCTCTGTATAGGTTATTGTAGCCCTGTATGGGTTATTATAGCTCAGTATAGGTTATTATAGCTCTGTATAGGTTATTATAGCTCTGTATAGGTTATTATAGCTCTGTATAGGTTATTATAGCTCGGTATAAGTTATTATAGCTCGGTATAAGTTATTATAGCTCAGTATAGGTTATTATAGCTCAGTATAGGTTATTGTAGTCCTGTATAGGGTATTATAGCTGTTTATAGGTTATTATAGCTCAGTATAGGTTATTATAGTCCTGCATAGGTTATTATAGCTCTGTATAGGTTATTATAGCTCAGTATAGGTTATTATAGTTCAGTATAGGTTATTATAGCTCTGTATAGGTTATTGTAGCCCTGTATAGGTTATTATAGCTCTGTATAGTTTATTATAGCTCAGTATAGGTTATTATAGCTCAGTATAGGGTATTATAGCTCAGTATTGGTTATTATAGTCCTGTATAGGTTATTTTAGCTCAGTATAGGTTATTATAGCTGTGTATAGGTTATTATAGCTCGGTATAGGTTATTATAGCTCAGTATAGGTTATTATAGTCCTGTATAGGTTATTATAGTCCTGTATAGGTTATTATAGCTCAGTATAGGTTATTATAGCTCTGAATATGTTATTATAGCTGTGTATAGGTTATTATAGTTCAGTATAGGGTATTATAGCTCAGTATAGGGTATTATAGCTCTGTATAGGGTATTATAGGTCAGTATAGGTTATTGTAGTCCTGTATAGGGTATTATAGCTGTGTATTGGTTATTATAGTCCTGTATAGGTTATTATAGCTCAGTATAGGTGATTATAGCTCAGTATAGGTTATTATAGCTCAGTATAGGGTATTATAGCTCAGTATAGGTTATTATAGTCCTGTATAGGGTATTATAGCTCAGTATAGGGTATTATAGCTCAGTATAGGGTATTATAGTCCTGTATAGGGTATTATAGCTGTATATAGGGTATTATAGTTGTGTATAGGGTATTATAGCTCAGTATAGGGTATTATAGTCCTGTATAGGGTATTATAGCTGTATATAGGTTATTATAGCTGTGTATAGGGTATTATAGTTGTGTATAGGGTATTATAGCTCAGTATAGGTTATTATAGCTGTGTATAGGGTATTATAGTTGTGTATAGGGTATTATAGCTCAGTATAGGTTATTATAGCTGTGTATAGGGTATTACACCACTAGTACAGGGCAGTGACGTTACAGCCGGTGTTTGCCGCCTCATGTACTGATCACGGTCCCGGCTTTCTCGGTTCTTTTTCTTCGTCCCCTGAGGCGGAACCTTTCTTTCAGGTCGGAACGTTGTGTGCCGTGTCCTGTGTTCCCGGCGGGGCGGCGCTGAGCGGACAGGCCTGTAGGGACTGAGCGGAGGCGGGGGAGACTCGGAGAGGCCGGAACAACAGTCCGGGAGACTGAGAGCACCGGAGCCGGGAGAGAGGCCGGGCCGAGAGCAGGACCGAGCCGTGAGAGTGTGAGGTGAGTGTGAGCGGCCGCCCCGACATCCTCACCACAGCCTACGGCGGCGCTATAGGGGATGTGTTATCATATGCACGTGTGTATTATATAGGGGTCCGGAGAGTCAAGACAAAGCCCCTCCCCCAGGTCAGTGAGTAAGAGAGCAGCGCTGTGTACTGGAGGATGGATCAGTGTATAAGAGAGCCTGGCTGTGTACTAGAGGATGGATCAGTGTGTAAGAGAGCAGGGCTGTGTACTGGAGGATGGATCAGTGTATAAGAGAGCAGGGCTGTGTACTGGAGGATGGATCAGTGTGTAAGAGAGCAGGGCTGTGTACTAGAGGATGGATCAGTGTGTAAGAGAGCAGGGCTGTGTACTGGAGGATGGATCAGTGTATAAGAGAGCAGGGCTGTGTACTGGAGGATGGATCAGTGTATAAGAGAGCCTGGCTGTGTACTAGAGGATGTATCAGTGTATAAGAGAGCAGGGCTGTGTACTGGAGGATGGATCAGTGTGTAAGAGAGCAGGGCTGTGTACTGGAGGATGGATCAGTGTATAAGAGAGCAGGGCTGTGTACTGGAGGATGGATCAGTGTGTAAGAGAGCAGGGCTGTGTACTGGAGGATGGATCAGTGTATAAGAGAGCAGGGCTGTGTACTGGAGGATGGATCAGTGTGTAAGAGAGCAGGGCTGTGTACTGGAGGATGGATCAGTGTGTAAGAGAGCCTGGCTGTGTCCTGGAGGATGGATCAGTGTATAAGAGAGCAGGGCTGTGTACTGGAGGATGGATCAGTGTGTAAGAGAGCAGGGCTGTGTACTGGAGGATGGATCAGTGTGTAAGAGAGCAGGGCTGTGTACTGGAGGATGGATCAGTGTGTAAGAGAGCAGGGCTGTGTACTGGAGGATGGATCAGTGTGTAAGAGAGCCTGGCTGTGTCCTGGAGGATGGATCAGTGTATAAGAGAGCAGGGCTGTGTACTGGAGGATGGATCAGTGTGTAAGAGAGCAGGGCTGTGTACTGGAGGATGGATCAGTGTATAAGAGAGCAGGGCTGTGTACTGGAGGATAGATCAGTGTATAAGAGAGCAGGGCTGTGTACTGGAGGATGGATCAGTGTGTAAGAGAGCAGGGCAGTGTACTGGAGGATGGATCAGTGTGTAAGAGAGCAGGGCTGTGTACTGGAGGATGGATCAGTGTGTAAGAGAGCAGTGCTGTGTACTGGAGGATGGATCAGTGTATAAGAGAACAGGGCTGTGTACTGGAGGATGGATCAGTGTATAAGAGAGCAGGGCTGTGTACTGGAGGATGGATCAGTGTATAAGAGAGCAGGGCAGTGTACTGGAGGATGGATCAGTGTATAAGAGAGCGGGGCTGTGTACTGGAGGATGGATCAGTGTATAAGAGAGCAGGGCAGTGTACTGGAGGATGGATCAGTGTATAAGAGAGCGGGGCTGTGTACTGGAGGATGGATCAGTGTATAAGAGAGCAGGGCAGTGTACTGGAGGATGGATCAGTGTGTAAGAGTGCAGGGCAGTGTACTGGAGGATGGATCAGTATGAAAGAGAGCAGGGCTGTGTACTGGAGGATGGATCAGTGTATAAGAGAGCAGGGCAGTGTACTGGAGGATGGATCAGTGTGTAAGAGAGCAGGGCTGTGTACTGGAGGATGGATCAGTGTATAAGAGAGCAGGGCAGTGTACTGGAGGAAGGATCAGTGTATAAGAGAGCAGGGCTGTGTACTGGAGGGTGGATCAGTGTGTAAGAGAGCAGTGCTGTGTACTGGAGGATGGATCAGTGTATAAGAGAGCAGGGCAGTGTACTGGAGGATGGATCAGTATGTAAGAGAGCAGGGCTGTGTGCTGGAGGATGGATCAGTATGTAATAGAGCAGGGCTGTGTACTGGTGGATGGATCAGTGTATAAGAGAGCAGAGCTGTGTACTGGAGGATGGATCAGTATGAAAGAGAGCAGGGCTGTGTACTGGAGGATGGATCAGTGTATAAGAGAGCAGAGCTGTGTACTGGAGGATGGATCAGTATGTAAGAGAGCCTGGCTGTGTACTGGAGGATGGATCAGTGTATAAGAGAGCAGGGCTGTGTACTGGAGGATGGATCAGTGTATAAGAGAGCAGGGCAGTGTACTGGAGGATGGATCAGTGTGTAAGAGAGCAGGGCAGTGTACTAGAGGATGGATCAGTGTGTAAGAGAGCAGGGCTGTGTACTGGAGGATGGATCAGTGTGTAAGAGCAGGGCTGTGTACTGGAGGATGGATCAGTGTATAAGAGAACAGGGCTGTGTACTGGAGGATGGATCAGTGTGTAAGAGAGCAGTGCTGTGTACTGGAGGATGGATCAGTGTATAAGAGAACAGGGCTGTGTACTGGAGGATGGATCAGTATGTAAGAGAGTACGGCAGTGTACTGGAGGATGGATCAGTGTGTAAGAGAGCAGGGCTGTGTACTGGAGGGTGGATCAGTGTATAAGAGAGCAGGGCTGTGTCCTGGAGGATGGATCAGTGTATAAGACAACAGGGCAGTGTACTGGAGGATGGATCAGTGTATAAGAGAGCAGGGCTGTGTACTGGAGGATGGATCAGTGTATAAGAGAGCAGGGCAGTGTACTGGAGGTTGGATCAGTGTATAAGAGAGCAGGGCAGTGTACTGGAGGTTGGATCAGTGTATAAGAGAGCAGTGCTGTGTACTGGAGGATGGATCAGTGTATAAGAGAGCAGGGCTGTGTACTGGAGGATGGATCAGTGTATAAGAGAGCAGGGCTGTGTACTGGAGGGTGTATCAGTGTATAAGAGAGCCTGGCTGTGTACTGGAGGATGGATCAGTGTATAAGAGAGCCTGGCTGTGTACTGGAGGATGGATCAGTGTATAAGAGAGCAGGGCTGTGTACTGGAGGATGGATCAGTGTGTAAGAGAGCAGGGCAGTGTACTGGAGGATGGATCAGTGTATAAGAGCCTGGCTCTGTACTGGAGGATGGATCAGTGTATAAGAGAGCAGGGCTTTGTACTGGAGGATGGATCAGTGTATAAAAGAGCAGGGCTGTGTACTGGAGGATGTATCAGTATGTAAGAGAGCCTGGCTGTGTACTGGAGGATGGATCAGTGTATAAGAGAGCAGGGCTGTGTACTGGAGGATGGATCAGTGTATAAGAGAGCCTGGCTGTGTACTGGAGGATGGATCAGTGTATAAGAGAGTCTGGCTGTGTACTGGAGGATGGATCAGTGTATAAGAGAGCAGGGCTGTGTGCTGGAGGATGGATCAGTGTGTAAGAGAGCAGGGCAGTGTACTGGAGGATGGATCAGTGTATAAGAGCCTGGCTCTGTACTGGAGGATGGATCAGTGTATAAGAGAGCAGGGCTTTGTACTGGAGGATGGATCAGTGTATAAGAGAGCAAGGCTTTGTACTGGAGGATGGATCAGTGTATAAAAGAGCAGGGCTGTGTACTGGAGTATTGATCCGTGTATAAGAGAGCAGGGCTGTGTACTGGAGGATGTATCAGTATGTAAGAGAGCCTGGCTGTGTACTGGAGGATGGATCAGTGTGTAAGAGAGCAGGGCAGTGTACTGGAGGATGGATCAGTGTATAAGAGCCTGGCTCTGTACTGGAGGATGGATCAGTGTATAAGAGCCTGGCTCTGTACTGGAGGATGGATCAGTGTATAAGAGAGCAGGGCTTTGTACTGGAGGATGGATCAGTGTATAAAAGAGCAGGGCTGTGTACTGGAGGATGTATCAGTGTGTAAGAGAGCCTGGCTGTGTACTGGAGGATGGATCAGTGTATAAGAGAGCAGGGCTGTGTACTGGAGAATGGATCAGTGTATAAGAGAGCCTGGCTGTGTACTGGAGGATGGATCAGTGTATAAGAGAGCAGGGCTGTGTACTGGAGGATGGATCAGTGTGTAAGAGAGCAGGGCAGTGTACTGGAGGATGGATCAGTGTATAAGAGAGCAGGGCTTTGTACTGGAGGATGGATCAGTGTATAAAAGAGCAGGGCTGTGTACTGAGGATGTATCAGTATGTAAGAGAGCCTGGCTGTGTACTGGAGGATGGATCAGTGTATAAGAGAGCAGGGCTGTGTACTGGAGGATGGATCAGTGTATAAGAGAGCCTGGCTGTGTACTGGAGGATGGATCAGTGTATAAGAGAGCAGGGCTGTGTACTGGAGGATGGATCAGTGTGTAAGAGAGCAGGGCAGTGTACTGGAGGATGGATCAGTGTATAAGAGCCTGGCTCTGTACTGGAGGATGGATCAGTGTATAAGAGAGCAGGGCTTTGTACTGGAGGATGGATCAGTGTATAAAAGAGCAGGGCTGTGTACTGGAGTATTGATGCGTGTATAAGAGAGCAGGGCAGTGTACTGGAGGATGTATCAGTATGTAAGAGAGCCTGGCTGTGTACTGGAGGGTGGATCAGTGTATATGAGACCAGGGCTGTGTACTGGAGGGTGGATCAGTGTATAAGAGAGAAGAGCTGTGTACTGGAGGATGGATCAGTGTATAAGAGAGCAGTGCTGTGTGCTGGCGGATGGATCAGTGTGTAAGAGAGCTGGGCTGTGTGCTGGAGGATGGATCAGTGTGTAAGAGAGCAGTGCTGTGTACTGGAGGATGGATCAGTGTATAAGAGAGCAGTGCTGTGTGCTGGAGGATGGATCAGTGTGTAAGAGAGCAGGGCTGTGTACTGGAGGGTGGATCAGTGTATATGAGACCAGGGCTGTGTACTGGAGGATGGATCAGTGTGTAAGAGAGCAGTGCTGTGTGCTGGAGGATGGATCAGTGTATAAGAGCAGGGCTGTATACTGGAGGATGGATCAGTGTATAAGAGAGCAGGGCTGTGTACTGGAGGATGGATCAGTGTGTAAGAGAGCAGGGCAGTGTACTGGAGGATGGATCAGTGTATCCCCCTCCATACAGGGGGAGTATGGCACCCACTAGATACAGGCGGAGTATGGCACCCACTAGTTACAGGCAGAGTATGGCACCCACTAGATACAGGCGGAGTATGGCACCCACTAGATACAGGCGGAGTATGGCACCCACTAGATACAGGCGGAGTATGGCACCCACTAGTTACAGGCAGAGTATGGCACCCACTAGATACAAGGAGAGTATTGCACCCACTAGATACAGGCGGAGTATGGCACCCACTAGTTACAGGCAGAGTATGACACCCACTAGTTACAGGCAGAGTATGGCACCCACTAGATACAAGGAGAGTATTGCACCCACTAGATACAGGCGGAGTATGGCACCCACTAGATACAGGCGGAGTATGGCACCCACTAGATACAGGGGGAGTATGGCACCCACTAGATACAGGCAGAGTATGGCACCCACTAGATACAGGGGGAGTATGGCACCCACTAGATACAGGCGGAGTATGGCACCCACTAGATACAGGCGGAGTATGGCACCCACTAGATACAGGCGGAGTATGGCACCCACTAGATACAGGCGGAGTATGGCACCCACTAGTTACAGGCAGAGTATGGCACCCACTAGATACAAGGAGAGTATTGCACCCACTAGATACAGGCGGAGTATGGCACCCACTAGTTACAGGCAGAGTATGACACCCACTAGTTACAGGCAGAGTATGGCACCCACTAGATACAAGGAGAGTATTGCACCCACTAGATACAGGCGGAGTATGGCACCCACTAGATACAGGCGGAGTATGGCACCCACTAGATACAGGGGGAGTATGGCACCCACTAGATACAGGCAGAGTATGGCACCCACTAGATACAGGCAGAGTATGGCACCCACTAGATACAGGGGGAGTATGGCACCCACTAGATACAGGCAGAGTATGGCACCCACTAGATACAGGGGGAGTATGGCACCCACTAGATACAGGCGGAGTATGGCACCCACTAGATACAGGGGGAGTATGGCACCCACTAGATACAGGGGGAGTATGGCACCCACTAGATACAGGCGGAGTATGGCACCCACTAGATACAGGCAGAGGTCTCGAACAGCCGGAATGATAGTGGTGGAGATGATGGTGGTGATAGTCAAGCGTTTGTCTCCGCAGCTCCCCGTCTGTCCTAGCAGAATGCTCAGGTAACGTGTTATTCTCTGGACGGATTTGCCATGTCTGACGCCTCCATCTCACCAAGTGAGCCAGACCTGGAACCTCAAGAAGAGGAGGAGGACGAAGAGGAAGAGGATGATGAGGAAGATGAAGCAGATGAAGAGGATGGACTGGATGATGAGAATGATGGGGATGATGAAGATGAAGCGCATGACAAGAAAGGTGAGTGCAGGGGGAAAAGGTGCCCAGACAGATGTGTATGGGGGACTTAGTGTAACATAGATTCTGTATGGAGCAGGGTCCCCAGCAGCACAGAGTATTTCAGGAGAGCAATGTGCTGATCTTATAGAGGAGGTTTCAGGGTGAGAGTTACATAGTGGAGGAGCAGGGTCACAGCAGCACAGAGGATTTCAGGAGAGGAGTGTGCTGATCTTATAGAGGAGGTCACAGAGTTACAGTGTTGGCCAAAAGTATTGGCCCCCCTGCAGTTCTGTCAGATAATCCTCGTGTTCCTCCAGATAATGATTACAGTCACAAATTTTTTGGTATTTTCTTCATTTAATTTGTCTTCAATGGAAAACCACAAAAAGAATTGTCAAAAAGCCAAACTGGATATAATTCCACAGCAAACATAAAAAAGGGGGAGGACAAAAGTATTGGCACTGTTTGAGAAATCATGTGATACTTCTGTAATTTGTGTAATTACCAGCACCTGTTACTTACCTGAGTCACCTAACAGGTGGTGGCAATAACTAAATCACACTTGCAGCCAGTTGAAATGGATTAAAGTTGCCTCCACCTCTGTCCTGTGTCCTTGTGTGACCACATTGAGCATGGAGAAAAGAAAGAAGACCAAAGAACTGTCTGAGGACTTGAGAAGCAAAATTGTGAGGAAGCCTGAGCAATCTCATGGCTACAAGTCCATCTGCAAAGCCCTGAATGTTCCTGTGTCTACCGTGCGCAGTGTCATCAAGAAGTGTAAAGCCCATGGCCCTGTGGCTAACCTCCCGAGATGTGGACGGAAAAGAAACATCGACCAGAGATTTCACCGCAAGATTGTGCGGATGGCGGATAAAGAACCGCGACTAACATCCAAACAAGTCCAAGCTGCCCTGCAGTCCGAGGGGACAACAGTGTCACCCCGTACTATCCAGCGTCAGCGTCTGAATGAGAAGGGACTGTATGGTAGGAGACCCAGGAAGACCCCACTTCTTACCCACAGACAGAAGCCAGGCTGGAGTTTGCCAAAACTTACCTGAGAAAGCCAAAACCGTTCTGGAAGAATGTTCTCTGGTCAGAGGAGACAAAAGTAGGAAAAGGCCTCAACATAGAGATTACAGGAAAAAAGAGAAGAAGACGCCCCCTACAGTCAGACATGGCGGAGGTCCCTGATGGTTTGGGGTTGCTTTGCTGCCTCTGGCACTGGACTGCTTGACCGTGTGCATGGCATTATGAAGTCTGAAGACGACCAACACATTGTGCAGCATCATGTAGGGCCCAGTGTGAGAAAGCGGGGTCTCCCTCAGAGGTCAGGGCTCTTCCAGCAGGACAAGGACCCAAAACACACTTCAGGTCAGCACTAGAAAATGGTGGTGAGAGAAAGCCCTGGAGACTTGTAAAGTGGCAGCAATGAGTCCAGCCCTGAACCCCATAGAACACCTGTGGGGGAGGGGGAGAGATCTCTTGGTGGCAGTTTGGAGAAGGCCCCCTTCACATCTCAGGGGGGACCGCGAGCAGGAGCCAAAGAAGAAGGGTCTAAGATTCCAGCAGAGCCTTGTAAGAAACTCATTGCTGGTTAGCGGAAGCGGTTGTGCGCAGTTATTGTGTCTAAAGGTTGTGCTGCCAAGTATTAGGCTGAGGGCGCCAATACTTCTGTCCGCACCAGTTCTGGAGTTTTGTGTAAAATGATCAATGATGTGACTTTTTTTTCATTCTCTTTTGTGTTTTTTCATTGCAAAATAACTGAAGATATTACCAAAGAGTCTGTGCTTGTAATCATTATCTGGGGGACAGCGAGGATTATCTGACAGGACTGCAGGGGGCGATACTTATACTGTATATACCCTGTGTCACTTATATACTATATACAGAGTCTGTGCTGTGTAATCATTATCTGGGGGACAGCGAGGATTATCTGACAGGACTGCAGGGGGCGATACTTATACTGTATATACCCTGTGTCACTTATATACTATATAAGAGCTTGTGCTGTGTAATCATTATCTGGGGGACAGCGAGGATTATCTGACAGGACTGCAGGGGGCGATACTTATACTGTATATACCCTGTGTCACTTATATACTATATAAGAGTCTGTGCTGTGTAATCATTATCTGGGGGACAGCGAGGATTATCTGACAGGACTGCAGGGGGCGATACTTATACTGTATATACCCTGTGTCACTTATATACTATATAAGAGTCTGTGCTGTGTAATCATTATCTGGGGGACAGCGAGGATTATCTGACAGGACTGCAGGGGGCGATACTTATACTGTATATACCCTGTGTCACTTATATACTATATAAGAGTCTGTGCTGTGTAATCATTATCTGGGGACAGCGAGGATTATCTGTTAGAGAGAGGAGCAGAGTCCCCAGCAGTACAGAGGATTTCAGAGCTGTGTGTTTGCTGTCTCATCCTCATGTTACATGCTGGGTGGTGCTGGATTTATTGTCATGGTTGGATCTGACTTTTGTTCCTTCCTTCCCCCCCTATCTCTACATTACCCCCATACACATGAAGCAGTGCTGAGTTTGTCACGTCGCCCCGTGTGTCACTGGATCACTGTATGTGATGTTACATGTAATTGTGCTGAGTTGTTGCTCTGTACACTGCAGGAATACGTTCAGCTCTGCTACATGTGTGACTGGCTGCGGGGTTAGTGTCAGTGTTAGGTAATAGTTGTGGGCGTGCCTTGCCTGGGGCTCCTCCAGGTGCTCAGGGCTGTGCTGTGCAGATGACGAGGTTGTGTTGTCCCTTGTGCTCCCCCCTGGCGCCCCCCTCCATGTAGCCTGGTATTGCTTACATAAGAGTGTTAGGACCCGGCTGACTGGCTGCTCTGAGACTCCAGACCCGGCATCTCTCCTGGCAGCCATGCGTCTCCTGGAAGAGCCCTCGCAGCCAGCAGGTATCTCCGCCGATCTCACCGCTGATTCTTTGCTTTGTTTCCTCTATAACTCCACCTTACCCCATGTTGTCTTCTATAACTCCATCTTACCCCATGTTGTCTTCTATAACTCCACCTTACCCCATGTTGTCTTCTATAACTCCACCTTACCCCATGTTGTCTTCTATAACTCCATCTTACCCCATGTTGTCTTCTATAACTCCCCCTTACCCCATGTTGTCTTCTATAACTCCACCTTACCCCATGTTGTCTTCTATAACTCCACCTTACCCCATGTTGTCGTCTATAACTCCCCCTTACCCCATGTTGTCTTCTATAACTCCCCCTTACCCCATGTTGTCGTCTATAACTCCATCTTACCCCATGTTGTCTTCTATAACTCCACCTTACCCCATGTTGTCTTCTATAACTCCACCTTACGCCATGTTGTCTTCTATAACTCCCCCTTACCCCATGTTGTCTTCTATAACTCCACCTTACCCCATGTTGTCTTCTATAACTCCCCCTTACCCCATGTTGTCTTCTATAACTCCATCTTACCCCATGTTGTCTTCTATAACTCCGCCTTACCCCATGTTGTCTTCTATAACTCCGCCTTACCCCATGTTGTCTTCTATAACTCCACCTTACCACATGTTGTCTTCTATAACTCCACCTTACCCCATGTTGTCTCCTATAACTCCATCTTACCCCATGTTGTCTTCTATAACTCCCCCTTACCCCATGTTGTCTTCTATAACTCCACCCTACCCCATGTTGTCTCCTATAACTCCATCTTACCCCATGTTGTCTTCTATAACTCCACCTTACCCCATGTTGTCTTCTATAACTCCCCCTTACCCCATGTTGTCTTCTATAACTCCACCCTACCCCATGTTGTCTTCTATAACTCCACCTTACCCCATGTTGTCTTCTATAACTCCACCCTACCCCATGTTGTCTTCTATAACTCCACCTTACCCCATGTTGTCTTCTATAACTCCACCCTACCCCATGTTGTCTTCTATAACTCCACCTTACCCCATGTTGTCTTCTATAACTCCGCCTTACCCCATGTTGTCTTCTATAACTCCGCCTTACCCCATGTTGTCTTCTATAACTCCACCCTACCCCATGTTGTCTTCTATAACTCCATCTTGCGCCATGTTGTCTTCTATAACTCCCCCTTACCCCATGTTGTCTTCTATAACTCCACCTTACCCCATGTTGTCTTCTATAACTCCCCCTTACCCCATGTTGTCTTCTATAACTCCATCTTACCCCATGTTGTCTTCTATAACTCCACCTTACCACATGTTGTCTTCTATAACTCCACCCTACCCCATGTTGTCTTCTATAACTCCCCCTTACCCCATGTTGTCTTTTATAACTCCCCCTTACCCCATGTTGTCTTCTATAACTCCACCTTACCCCATGTTGTCTTCTATAACTCCACCTTACCCCATGTAGTCTTCTATAACTCCACCTTACCCCATGTTGTCTTCTATAACTCCACCCTACCCCATGTTGTCTTCTATAACTCCACCTTACCCCATGTTGTCTTCTATAACTCCCCCTTACCCCATGTTGTCTTCTATAACTCCACCCTACCCCATGTTGTCTTCTATAACTCCACCTTACCCCATGTTGTCTTCTATAACTCCACCCTACCCCATGTTGTCTTCTATAACTCCACCCTACCCCATGTTGTCTTCTATAACTCCCCCTTACCCCATGTTGTCTTCTATAACTCCACCCTACCCCATGTTGTCTTCTATAACTCCACCTTGCTGGACCTTGTAGTTCACCAGGATTTAGGCTCTGAGGGTTACTCGTGCAGATCCTGAAATGTAATGAGCCCCAGTATAATAAGTCAGATAGGGGACGGCCTGCTGGGAGTTGTAGTTCTTCCCTTGATAGCCTCAGTATGTGCCAGGGCACTTCCTTACGGACAGGACTGGCTGAAACTTGTAGTTCTCCACAGCACTTACTGGTATCTTTCATTTTATTATACTACTTCCATGCTGGAGCTTGTAGTGCTCCACCGTCTGGCCGGCCAGGGTTATTGGAGCCTTGGGGGGGGGGGTGCCCAGCTCGGTGCCCGCCATCTGCCCGGCCTGGCACTTGCAGCATTATATAACGTGGCCGCCTCCTTATGTAACACCCGGCAGATAAACCCACTTATATAAGAGGAGAAATACGATTTATACCTCTGGCTGTCCTGCGGTGTAACCCCTTATATCCCGGACCCTGGCTCAGTGCCCCCCCCCAATATATACTACAGAGCTGCTGCTGGGGGAGGGGGAGGAGGTACCTGGGGTAAGATCAGTAGCAGAGAGCGGGCAGCCAGGGGGAGTTTTATGGGTCCATGTACCCGCCTGTCCATGACGCTCGGTGCCCGCACATCACTGCACTTACTAGCAGACTGGCAGGGCCATGGAGTAGTGGCGGCAATTGTATCCGGTGACTCTGGAGGAGATTTATCCGCAGCTCTGCCGCCATGAAGATGTGCTAAGGTCTGAGGATACAGCAGCGAGGGCAGCCACATGCATCCTCGGCCCCCGGCATCCCACTTATATGATGACAGTCTTTGGTTTGTTCTCTCCTTACAGAGAAGTCTCAGAACGCCGCCCTGGGCGCAGACAATTCTGAACATGGCGCCAGTGGTGAGGATGAATGGAAATGCTCATCTACCTCAGAACAGGGCGAAAAAGATGAGAAGGCGACATCGAATGAGGACGCCAAGAAGAAGCGCTCACAGAAGCCCACCAACCTGAGGAGGAACATCCGGTGAGGCTGCGCAGGGGGAGGTGCTAGGAGTGGTGTCCTGCAGCTAGAGGGCGCTACTGCAGCAGTATTGGGTTCTGTCCACTCTCCTATGACCAACTTTCATTATTGCCAACAGGAAGCTGCTCCGGGAAGATCAGTTGGAGGCCGTGACCAAGACTGCGCAACAGGAGGAGTTGGAAAGACGGAAGCGTCTGGAGCAGCAGCGGAAGGATTATCCCGTCCCTCTGATCCCTACCCTGCCAGCTGTCAATCTAGACTTCCTCAATGGTATAGACATCATAGGGGCACTCATGGGGCAAGTCGGGCAAAAGCCGGGCAACATGGCTCATGTGTAACTTCTTTTACAGAAGAGATCGAGCTGAGGACGGCCGATGTGTCCCAATTGGTGGGGAGTCAGGAGATCATCTGCCTGGACAGCAGCAGCGGGGACAGCGAGGACGAGGGACAGAGGAAAGTGCTGGGAGTCAAAGACGGTAAGGACCTGACCTAGACTGTGCGGTATCCTGCAGCCCTGGAGTGTAACGCTCATCATTGTCCCTGCCCGTCCTGCAGAGGTGATTGAGCTGAGCTCAGGAGAGGAGGAGTCCCTGCAGATTGTGGACAGTGGAGATTCCACTAATGAAGTCGATGACGCTGATCTCGGGGGTGAGAACAGCGGCTCCCATGTCAATGACGCTCTGAACCTGCCAGATGCATTTGGTCGGGTCCTCGTCAATATCAACCATCCACCCAATGAAAAGGACATTTTCTTGGCACCACAGCTGGCCCGAGCTGTGAAACCCCATCAGGTGCGTACCCCCTCACATCTACCAATCTTACCCCCCCTTCCCTTCCATCTCACCATGTAACTCCCAACATCCTCCTGTTCTCTCCATGTCAGATCGGGGGCATTCGCTTCCTATATGATAACCTCGTGGAGTCTCTGGAGAGATTTCCTGGCAGCAGCGGCTTTGGCTGTATTCTGGCACATAGCATGGGATTAGGCAAGACGTTACAGGTCATCTCCTTCATGGACGTTCTTTTCCAGCACACCCCCGCTAAGACCGTGCTCGCCATTGTACCGGTAAGAATTGGAGACTCTACAAGATGCTTCTGCTGTATTTTTACTTAATTCGCCTCTGTTCCTGGGCGTTTACCACTTAGATGCTGCAGTCAATAGTAAGTGCAGCATCTAAAGGGTCCTGACAATGGTTTTCCTCCCTGGTCAGTCACACTGTCACATAAGGCGACTGGATTGTCCACCTTGGTCAGTGGCTTCTTTGATGTTGTGTCATCTGGTTCTCTCTCTTTCAGGTGAACACTTTGCAGAACTGGCTAGCGGAGTTTAATATGTGGCTTCCTGCCCCAGAGACTTTACCCCCCGACCACAACACTGAGTTTTTGCGGCCTCGATCCTTCAAGGTTCACACACTCAATGATGAGCACAAGTAGGTGTCTTCTCTTGATCCCTGTATTGCAGATGTGTGCCCTCCCCCCACACCCATCCAGGGTTGGCCCCCACATTAATCACACCTTCAGTTTTTGGGCTGATCTTTTTTATTCTTTATATATTTTGTCCTGTAGAACCACAGCTGCTCGAGCCAAAGTAGTGAATGACTGGGTATCTGACGGGGGTGTCCTCCTCATGGGGTACGAGATGTACCGGCTTCTGTCCCTCAAGAAATCATTTACTGTAGGAAGAAAGAAACGGAGCAAGAAAGCCGCCGGGCCGGTGATCATTGACCTGGACGAGGAGGATCGGCAGCAGGAGATGCTAAAAGGTTGGGTTGCCTGATGGGGGTGGGTGAGAGCGTTCCTCCTCTAGTCCATCCCTTCTAACACCCGATTTATTACCAATCTCCTGCTTGTAGGGATTGAGAAGGCTCTGTCACGGCCGGGCCCCGACGTGGTCATCTGTGACGAGGGCCATCGCATTAAGAACTGTCACGCCAGCACATCCCAAGCCCTGAAGAACATCCGTTCTCGGCGGAGGGTGGTCTTAACAGGGTACCCTCTGCAGAACAACCTCATAGAGTACTGGTGCATGGTGGACTTTGTGCGGCCAGACTTTCTGGGCACCAGGCAAGAGTTTAGCAACATGTTTGAGAGGCCCATCCTCAATGGACAGTGCACGGACAGCACGCCGCAGGACAAGCGTCTTATGAGGTATCGCAGCCACGTGCTCCACAGCCTGCTGGAAGGCTTCGTACAGAGGTAAGGACATGTGCACACAGTGCTGCATAATAGGCCAGAGAGCAGTGGTGCATTCAGTATATGTCTCTGTATGGGCGTTCTGAACCCTAAGACTTACCGGCGAGTCTGGCACATAGCTCCTGATCTGTACTGTGTCCTGACCATGGTGCTGAGGACCCGGCACTACCTGGCATCAGTGCATTGTCAGATTCAGGACCTACTACAGGGGGTGATATAGGAGGTAACGGGGTGATATAGGAGGTAACGGGGTGATATAGGAGGTAACCGGATGAGATAGGAGGTAACTGGGTGATATAGGAGGTAACGGGGTGGTATAGGAGGTAACGGGGTGATATAGGAGGTAACCGGGTGATATAGGAGGTAACCGGATGAGATAGGAGGTAACTGGGTGATATAGGAGGTAACGGGGTGGTATAGGAGGTGACCGGGTGATATAGGAGGTAACGGGGTGATATAGGAGGTAACTGGGTGATATAGGAGGTAACGGGGTGATATAGGAGGTAACTGGGTGATATAGGAGGTAACGGGGTGATATAGGAGGTAACTGGGTGATATAGGAGGTAACGGGCTGATATAGGAGGTAACGGGGTGATATAGGAGGTAACGGGGTGATATAGGAGGTAACGGGGTGATATAGGAGGTAACGGGGTGATATAGGAGGTAACGGGGTGATATAGGAGGTAACTGGGTGATATAGGAGGTAACTGGGTGATATAGGAGGTAACGGGGTGATATAGGAGGTAACTGGGTGATATAGGAGGTAACTGGGTGATATAGGAGGTAACTGGGTGATATAGGAGGTAACAGGGGGTGATATAGGAGGTAACGGGGTGATATAGGAGGTAACTGGGTGATATAGGGGGTGGCAGGGGGGGATATAGGAGGTAACGGGGTGATATAGGGGGTGGCAGGGGGGGATATAGGAGGTAGCAGGGGGTGATATAAGAGGCGGCATTGCTTATACAGGGGTCAGACAATTATGTAATAGAGGTTACCGTCAGTATGAGCCGTCGCCAGTCGTGTCCTGTATGTGCAGATGGTGCCTGGACATATAAAGTTAGTCTGAAGTGGCCCCATATTATGTGGGGTAATGGGGGAGCGGGGACAGAGGAAGGTTTGTTTTAGGGATTCTAATTACAGTACGGAAGGGACCAAGTCTGTGGATTGTCCCTGGTTTGTAGTGGTCCGTACATAACAAAAGTGCTGAGTGAAGGCTAATCCAACCCCCAAGGGTGACTGCGATAATGCTGACTATGATATAAGGGTCAGTATATACAGGACAGCACAGCTTGTGTATATGGAGTAGTCACTGACCGGTCACAGCGCCCATGCTGACCCCTGACTATGATATAAGGGTCAGTATATACAGGACAGCACAGCTTGTGTATATGGAGTAGTCACTGACCGGTCTCAGCGCCCATGCTGACCTGACTATGATATAAGGGTCAGTATATACAGGACAGCACAGCTTGTGTATACGGAGTAGTCACTGACCGGTCACAGCGTCCATGCTGACCCCTGACTATGATATAAGGGTCAGTATATACAGGACATCACAGCTTGTGTATATGGAGTAGTCACTGACCGGTCACAGCGCCCATGCTGACCTGACTATGATATAAGGGTCAGTATATACAGGACAGCACAGCTTGTGTATACGGAGTAGTCACTGACCGGTCACAGCGTCCATGCTGACCCCTGACTATGATATAAGGGTCAGTATATACAGCACAGTACTTGTGTATATGGGGTAGTCACTGACCGGTCACAGCGCCCATGCTGACCCCTGACTATGATATAAGGGTCAGTTCTAAGACTAGTCTTCTCTGTCTTCTCCTCTCTGGTCCAGGCGCGGGCACACAGTGTTAAGGGCTCAGCTCCCATCTAAAGAAGAACATGTCATCCTGGTTCGTCTCTCCCAGATCCAGAGGGCGCTGTACACCGAGTTCATGAACAGGTTCCGGGATGCCGGGAATAGTGGATGGCTCGGACTCAACCCACTGAAGGCGTTCTGTGTGTGCTGCAAGGTGAGTGTAGTGACTTCTGTGCCCCGTCACCCCCATGTCTGAGCTGTCGCCCCCCGTCACCCTCATGTCTGAGCTGTCGCCCCCCGTCACCCTCATGTCTGAGCTGTCGCCCCGTCACCCCCATGTCTGAGCTGTCGCCCCCCGTCACCCTCATGTCTGAGCTGTCGCCCCCCGTCACCCTCATGTCTGAGCTGTCGCCCCGTCACCCTCATGTCTGAGCTGTCGCCCCGTCACCTTCATGTCTGAGCTGTCGCCCCGTCACCCTCATGTCTGAGCTGTCGCCCTGTTACCCTCATGTCTGAGCTGTCGCCCCCGGTCACCCCCATGTCTGAGCTGTCGCCCCCCGTCACCCTCATGTCTGAGCTGTCGCCCCCCGTCACCCTCATGTCTGAGCTGTCGCCCCGTCACCCTCATGTCTGAGCTGTCGCCCCGTCACCTTCATGTCTGAGCTGTCGCCCCGTCACCCTCATGTCTGAGCTGTCGCCCTGTTACCCCCATGTCTGAGCTGTCGCCCCCCGTCACCCCCATGTCTGAGCTGTCGCCCTGTTACCCTCATGTCAGAGCTGTCGCCCCCGGTCACCCTCATGTCTGAGCTGTCGCCCCGTCACCCCCATGTCTGAGCTGTCGCCCTGTTTACCCCCATGTCTGAGCTGTCGCCCCCTGTCACCCCCATGTCTGAGCTGTCGCCCCCGGTCACCCTCATGTCTGAGCTGTCGCCCCGTCACCCCCATGTCTGAGCTGTTGCCCCGTCACCCCCATGTCTGAGCTGTCGCCCCGTCACCCCCATGTCAGAGCTGTCGCCCCGTCACCCCCATGTCAGAGCTGTCGCCCTGTTACCCCCATGTCTGAGCTGTCGCCCCGTCACCCCCATGTCTGAGCTGTCGCCCCCTGTTACCCTCATGTCTGAGCTGTCGCCCCCTGTTACCCCCATGTCTGAGCTGTCGCCCCCCGTCACCCCCATGTCTGAGCTGTCGCCCCCCGTCACCCCCATGTCTGAGCTGTCGCCCCGTCACCCCCATGTCTGAGCTGTCGCCCCGTCACCCCCATGTCTGAGCTGTCGCCCCCGGTCACCCCCATGTCTGAGCTGTCGCCCTGTTACCCTCATGTCTGAGCTGTCGCCCCCTGTTACCCTCATGTCTGAGCTGTCGCCCCCTGTCACCCCCATGTCTGAGCTGTCGCCCCGTCACCCCCATGTCTGAGCTGTCGCCCCGTCACCCCCATGTCTGAGCTGTCGCCCCGTCACCCCCATGTCTGAGCTGTCGCCCCCGGTCACCCCCATGTCTGAGCTGTCGCCCTGTTACCCTCATGTCTGAGCTGTCGCCCCCTGTTACCCTCATGTCTGAGCTGTCGCCCCCTGTTACCCCCATGTCTGAGCTGTCGCCCTGTTACCCTCATGTCTGAGCTGTCGCCCCGTCACCCTCATGTCTGAGCTGTCGCCCCCTGTCACCCCCATGTCTGAGCTGTCGCCCCGTCACCCCCATGTCTGAGCTGTCGCCCCGTCACCCTCATGTCCGAATGTCTTGTGGTTTGCGCCCGTGCCACCCTGTCTGTCATTGGCTAAGGGATTTGTCTCTCCCCTCAGCCCAGATTCAGGGCTGTGTAATAATTGTTTGTTCATTGTAATGGAGGTGGGACGGGTGATTCCTGGAGTCCTATTATAGGTCCTATAGTCCTAGTACTAGTTGTCCTATAAGTGATTGTTTTCTCGCAGATCTGGAATCACCCGGACGTCTTGTACGACGCTCTCCAGAAAGAAAACTTGGCCAATGAGCAGGATTTGGATGTTGATGATCTCGGAACCAACACCCGATGCCAGGGCCAGGGTTCAAAGGGCAAAGGAGAAACGGGGGCCTTAGGGGCCCTAATGGGAGAAACGGCCAACAGCAAGATCCTACAGGGCATGGGCTTCAATCCGGGCCAGGAGAAGGCCAACCAGGTGGTGACGTATGAGTGGGTGAGTAGCCGGGTGTCCTTGTCTGCCGCCTCCATTGCTGAGACTCTTCACATGACCGGCACTGAACCGTTTTGCACTGCCTGCCCTGTGACCCCTCACCCCTCCCCAATCATCACCGTCTCTTCCTTTCTACTATTTTAGGCCAAGGAGATCTTGTGCGACTACCAGCCCGGCCTCCTGCAAAACTCCCCAAAGATGGTTCTCCTGTTTCATCTGATTGAAGAGAGTATGAAACTGGGCGACAAGATCCTTGTGTTTAGGTGTGCACTGCATGGGGGCAGTACAGTGACTCTGGGGTGGGGGTGCAGTGCTGCCTGGTGACATACAGGGCAGTACAGTGACTCTGGGGTGGGGGTGCAGTGCTGCGGGATGACATATAGGGCAGTACAGTGACTCTGGGGTGGGGGTGCAGTGCTGCGGGGTGACATGTAGGGCAGTACAGTGACTCTGGGGTGGGGGTGCAGTGCTGCCTGGTGACACATGGAGGCATTGCAGTGATTCAGGGGTGTTGGGTGCATTGCTGCTGGGTAGAACATAGTGGATACAGGGATTTAGGAGGCTGTGATGTGATTTTGGGATGCAGTGTTGCTTAGGTAATACATAGGCTGGTGCTGTGATTTTGCCCTGTGCAGTGTTGCTGGGTGACGTATGCCCTGTGCAGTGTTGCTGGGTGACGTATGCCCTGTGCAGTGTTGCTGGGTGACGTATGGCCTGTGCAGTGTTGCCGGGTGACGTATGGCCTGTGCAGTGTTGCCGGGTGACGTATGGCCTGTGCCGTGTTGCCGGGTGACGTATGCCCTGTGCAGTGTTGCTGGGTGACGTATGGCCTGTGCAGTGTTGCTGGGTGACGTATGGCCTGTGCAGTGTTGCTGGGTGACGTATGGCCTGTGCAGTGTTGCTATGGCCTGTGCTGTTGACTGATCCGGGCGCTCCGTGTTCTTCTCTTGCAGTCAGAGCTTGTCTACACTTTCCATCATGGAAGATTTTTTAGCGAAGAGACCAATGCCCGCCCTGCCTGGGAAAGAAAGTCAGGACAGGAGCACCTGGGTCAGGAACGTCAACTATTACCGTGAGTGTGACCCCGGCATTGTGTCACAATGTGCAGTGATATCACCCCCCCCCCCCCCCCCCGCCCACAAGTCTCTGTGACATTGACCCTGCACTTACTAGTCACAGGTGATAGAGCAATGCAATGTGGCCTCTCCTGCTGCCATCTAGTGGCCATTGTGGGGACGGCGTCACTTATTTTCCAGTTGCTCTTGTCCCTCGCACCGTTCCTGCACCGCCCCTGCTGTATCCTCACTCCGTCACTGCTTTGTTCTCCTCAGGGTTGGATGGCAGCACGTCGGCCTCAGAAAGGGAGCGTTTAATAAACCAGTTTAATGATCCCGGGAACGACAATGTCTGGTTGTTCCTGCTGTCCACACGGTGAGTCGGGAGAGGGCTCGGCGTCTTAGAATCTGTAGGGATTTCTTAGTCAATATCTGACACTGATGTTTTTCTTGCAGTGCTGGCTGCCTGGGCGTCAATCTAATAGGTGCCAACCGTGTGGTTGTGTTTGATGCTTCGTGGAACCCATGTCATGATGCCCAGGCCGTGTGCCGCGTGTACAGATATGGTCAGAGGAAGCCTTGTCATATTTATCGCCTAGTATCTGACTTCACGTTAGAGAGGAAGATCTATGACCGGCAGATAAGCAAGCAGGGCATGTCAGGTGAGCGCAGAGCCGGGGAGGAGGCCGTATACCGCCATGTGTCCTGGTGCTAGAGTAACTGCTGTGGTGTCTCTTCTCAGATCGTGTAGTTGATGATCTCAACCCAGATGTCAATTTCACCCGGCGAGAGGTGGAGAATCTGCTGCATTTTGTGGAGGAGGAGCCGGATCTGTCTCGGCAGCATCTGGACCCCTCGAAATTCAATGAGATTGTGCTGCAGAAAGCTTGCCTGGTGTACCCGCACCTCATCACCAAGGTCAGTGGTGGGCAGCACTGCCGCCATCTCCAGGCCACTCACCCTCCTCCACCGCTACAGCCTGGTGTCTGTACAAGGTCCGATCATTGTCTTCTATCCTGCAGGATCCTTTCCAACATGAATCTCTTCTCCTGGATCGGAAGGAGCAGAAGTTGACGTTGGCTGAGAAGAAAGCAGCGAAGAGGAGCTATGAGGAGGAGAAGAGGGCTTCTGTGCCCTACACCCGACCGTCCTATACACAGTACTACCCAGCACCGGACCACAGCCTGGCAAACATCCCAGCGTTCAGTCAGAGGAACTGGTGAGAGTTCAGGAGGTGGCGAGGGGGCAGCTGATTCTCTGGACCTCTGTAGGCTCATCTTATAATTCCTTTCATTCCCCAGGCGGCCATTGCTGAAAACGGATGAGAGGCCTGTAGCCAGTGTCCGGCCTCTGCAGTCCACACCCATCCCCATGATGCCCCGGCACATCCCTGGCCACGCTGGTTCTGCCTCCGGTTCTATCCCCCCCTTTAACTTTCCAGTAAACTACCTGCAGAGGGCGGGGGTCCTAGTTCAGAAGGTGGTCACCACCACAGGTAAGTAGCAGCCCTCTGATAAGTTCCCTGTTTGCATCGGCTCCTCCTAGAGATGATTGTTCTCCTTCACGTAGATATTGTCATACCTGGAATGACCACGTCCACCGATGTCCAGGCACGAATCAGTGCGGGCGAGAGCATTCACGTTATCCGGGGCACGAAAGGTGAGCAGATGGCGGTCAGGACAGAAATGTTCTCGTTACTCGCTGCCAGTAGATGGTAACCTTCAGGAGAGTCACATCGCAGAGGATTCCTTACCTTGTGACCAACCCTCAGCTGTGTGAGCAGGACTAGGCAGGGGGGGGGGGTTTAGCCACTAGATAATCCATATTCCTATTCAGAGACAACAATCGGAGATCTTGTAGCTGTTGGGTAATTGAGTCTTACATGTAATTAGTTGCAGCACCTTGTATTATATGTTTCTAGATGACTTGGACGCCGGCCCTTTAAGAAGGCTTAGCTTCGTCATTTATAGCTGGACTTTCTTGTAATTTTAGGAACCTACATCCGAACAAGCGACGGGCGGATATTTGCCATTAGGTCAAGCAGCAAACAGAAGAGCTCTGAAGCGCGGCGTCCTGCGCAGTTAGGTAAGGGGCTTCCGTTCTAGTAAGCACGTCATCATGAGATCGGTGCGGCCCTGCTGGCGCGGTCTCATCACTCCTCCATCCACAACCTTACATCTCTCTCTCCGTCCACAGGTGCCCAGGGTCAGCCTGGACCGTACATGAGTAATGGGCGTCACACGTCTACCCCCCCACCCCAGGACAGCGAGGAGCCTTCACGACCGCTCTCTCCAGACAGCCCACAGATTCTAAGCGAGCTGCAGCAGTACGCGGAGGCCGCAGGTTCCCGCAGCTCTCACACTACCCCGCAACTTCCAAACCCCAACCCTCAGCCCCAAGGTGTGATTCAAGCGCCCAAAATACAATCCAGAAAGCGGAAGGAGCCAGCAGACCTGTCCAACCAGTGGGCGTCCAGTAAGAGGCACCATTACAGCCAGCTGCCTTTCCCTGGCTTGGCGGGCTATGGGATCAGCCATTCCTCTCTGAACCACAGCTTATCGAGGGCGGCGAACTCTGTGTATATGGGGGCCGGCGGCGGGGCCTCGCACTTCCAGCTGCCCTCCCTGCTGTCGGACCCACAGTTAAGCCTTCCAATGGTTCCTGACTCTCTACTGCCCCCCACCTCGGGCACCTCCTCAGCCCCCTCCAGTGTGCCCCCCTACCTTCTGCCCCCTTCGTTCTCTCTGCCCTTCACGCAGCCATTGCCAGCTCAGACACGAATGTTTGCTCCGTTTCCATCTTCAATGCTGAACCGCGGATTGTCCACTAACAGCGCAGCATCGACATTCCCTGGCTACCTCTCCTCCCAGCCCGGCTACCAACCTCCAGCTGCCGGGACTGCGAGCCGCTCTCTCCCACAGGGCGAGCGCGAGCTGGAGTCCAGCGAGGAGGACGGGAAAGACGATGACGTGGTGGAAGTAACAGGGAAATGAGGACTTGTTGCCAGCAGGTGTTGGCCGAGGACTGTGCCTCCCCCTCCCCCACTCCAGGTCGTGTGGGGGGGGGGGGTGACCGCTCCAGCGCTGGGGTAACAAGCACAGATTCATCATTGTCATTCCACAGGGAGGGGCGGGGTCAGAACTTCTCCCCGCCTCCCTGATATTGTCAGTTGTCAGACTTCCAGATGAACTTTTACTTCCGAGACCCTTTCGTACAGCGCGGCGACACGCCGGATTGTCTTGGACACTGACCTGTGCGAGTCCGTGTGTGTCATGGGGAGGGGGCAGGAGGCCTGCGGGGGTCATTCATGTGCAGTCCGCCTGGTTACCTCATCGGATGTTCGCAGGAAGTCGCTTCTAGAGAAGTTTCGTCACATTAAATTTAGTTGCGGATGAAACGTATCAGGTGGTGAACGCTTCGCCCTGTAGCCCCGCCCCCCCAGCGGTGAAGGAGTTAATACGCGCCGGTCTTCGTGACTTTTACTGTATTTCCTTTAAATATTTTTTTATTGTACTGTTTCCCGCGGTCACGTCATAAAGATCAAATAGTCACAGCAGGATCGGGGGGCGTGTGGGGGAGGGGGACGATGATATGTCCAGGAATTGGAGGAGGGTGCCCTCTAGCTCCGCCACTAGCGACTGGAAGCATTATCAAAAGAAAAACAAAGGCTTCAGCTGCGGCAGCGCCCCCCCTTCCCCGTGTCCACGTTATTAGTTCTCTTAGTTCTATCTGCTTCTGGGAAAGCTGGGTGACAACTGCCACGGCTACTGTTCCTGTGTATAGCAGGGGTTACATCTGGGCGGAGGTCCCTTCTTCAGGAGCTGGAGGGGCCCCTCTGACTATAATGGGGTCTGTCTGGTGTACGGTTTTTTTACTGCAGCAATTTGTGATGGATCGGCGCTGGACGGAGACGCGGCACATCCCGGAGCCTGGGAATGTCTATGGGAGCCATAGTAGAGGTCTCCATGGTAATCACCCAGCTTTCCCGAGGATGTGTCCTGGCCATGGATAACCGCACGTCGCTCTATCCCGCACTATCAATAGCGGATTTAACCCCCTCAGCACCTCTGGTAGCCCCGCCCCCTCCCTACCCTGCTGATCAGTTGTCTGTTATCGTACAGTGTAGCCCCTGGGATCGGCGTCTGGTCTGCGGGGTGCCCTGAACTACCTTGAGTTAACCCCCTCACTGCTGCAGCTGTTTAGAAGGTACATAGATGCTCAGGATTATCCACAGCGAGGTATCAGTCAGCGGCCCCCGCTCCTCTCCATCGCACAATTTTGCCAAATTCATTGTTTGCCCCTGATCTGTCTGCACAGGCGGCGCCCCCACCAGGCAGAGGGTCTAACCTCAAGGGATGAGGGGTCAGGACGAGAGCGCGGCGCTGTCAGGGCGCTTATTACCTGTCTGTTTATAGATATCTATTTATTTCTATGGTCTCGTGCTCCATGTCTTTTTTTTTTTTTTTTCAAACATATATATAGAGAGAAAGTAAATCGAGCAGTTACACAAAGCGTCGCGGCCGGAGGAGCGGAACACAGGACAAGACTTCTTTTTGTAAAATAAATGTTAAATATTAAAAAAAAAAAAAAATTCTATTAATTCCACTTAGTGTTATTGGAAACCATCAGCAAGCATGTCCTCACACACTGCATAACAACGGCAAACCTACAGGGAATAGTGTGAGCAGTCCGCGCCGCTCGCTTGACCGCCATTCCCTCGCGGTATCCCGCTTCTGTGTAGGACCGAATGAATGGGCCTGCACTGGAGCGAGTCCTGAGCCGTGGATGCCACGGCTCGGCAAAATACGTCAGCTCGCTTCTTTTTTCCGCTACTAGCTAGTTGAGGTCAGTAGGAGACGGATTTGGCAGTGGATTTTGAGGCAAAATCAGCTGCCAAAAAACTCAGTGTGAAGTAGCCCTTAGGGCGGGGAGCTTGTGCTGCTGTTAGGAGTAATGGAAAACAGATTAACATCCTAATCAACGATTCCCGTATGTCCTACCAGCAGCATAATGAGGGGATGGAGCAAGTAATCCCCTATCCAACACGGAGCGCCCAAAGGCCGTCGCCTCCGAACCACAAGAGCCTAACCTGTAATATTTATAACTAACATGAGGCGAGAGGACCTAAAGGCCGCAGCACAGATCTGACCGAGGCATCGCCCTATTCACCGCCGTCATACCAGCAGCACAATATGGGGAGCCTTCTGCTGCTGTTATAACAGATTATTTACATAATCAACCATTCTGAGCCCAGGAGGAAGGTGTAACCCTGGGAGAGGGGGCCTTTACAAATTTAGGGAGAGAGAACCCCTGAGCTGAAAAGGAAATCTTTATAACCTTCTTAACCCATCTAGAAATGGAAGGTTTAGAGGCTCGCAGACCCTTGACCCCGCCATACATATTAATAAGGAGGTCTGAAAGATCGGGACGAGAGATAGAAGTGCGGAGGCACCTCACCAGATCTACAGTACGACGCCCCTCCTCCTCCAGACAGGATGGAGATGTGAAGAAAACCAACTGGTTGATATTAATAGAAGAGGGTACCTTGGGATTAATCCCCGCGAGTTGAATTCTGTCTTTGAAGAAGATGTATAGGGTTCTTCAGAAGAGAAGGCCTGAAGCTCCCCCACTCTCTTTGCAGAGGTGATTGCCAACAGAAAAGTAGTCTTGAAGGCCAAAAACTTCAGAGCCACCTCCTCCAAGGGCTCAAAAGGGAGCATCACAAAGTGCAGGAAGGACCGAGGCCCGATTCCATTGTGGGACTGGCGTAGAACACACCGGTCTAAGTCTCATGGCCCCCTTACAAAAATTACCCACCAGGGAGAGTTGCCACAAACGTCTCCCCAAGCAGGCGACCAAAGCAAAAACCTGCACTTTAAGAATGACTGGAGAAAGGCCTTAATCCAAACCGTCCTGAAGAAAATCCTGAATCACCCCAACAGGAGGATCTGAACTATCAAGCCCACGTGTGGAGCACCAAGACCTGAAGATATTACCAATCCTGCGGTAACTCCAATTGGTAGTTTATGCCTTGGTGCAGGAAAGTGTCTTCAGGACGGACAGTCCACTAGATCTCCATAAGGACTGGTTAACTTCCAGGCTTTCCGGTCGAATTTCCTCAGATCCTGGCACTTCTGAATTCCTTAGGACACCAGGTTCTGCGTTTGGGGAAGCCTTCAATAAAACCCTCAATGCATGAGCTGGGCAAACCAAGACCTCTGTCCAGAATGGAAGGATGGCTATCACAGAGACTTGGTTCTATTTGACTTTCATCAATACCCGAGGTATCATGGAAAGATGTATGCCAGCTTGGACCTCCAAGGGATGGACAGGGCATCCACTGCCAAGGGATTGTCCTCCTGGTGTAGCGAGCAGAACGTCTCCACCTTGGCGTTGAGTCGGGTTGCCATGAGGTCCACTTGTAATAGACCCCACTTCAGCGAGATCTGTTGGAAAACCTCCGGATTGAGGGACCCTTCGCCTGATAAGGTAAAACTCCTACTCTCTTGGTCTGCTGCCATGTTCAGAGAGCCCTTGATGTGACCGCGGATAGATGGGACAGATGTTTCTTCACCTTAGTTCACCTCTCCGAGAGGAGGTAGAGGTCTGGTTCCATCTTGTTCGTTCAGATGCATTACTGTACTCATACTGTCTAAACGGATCTTGCCAGCCCTCCCTCTAGGAACACAACCTGCAGATTAAGGGGGAATAGCCGGGGGTTCAAATAACGAAGTTGTCTTAAATAAAGACAGAAACCCTACAGGAGCTCGCCGTCAGGAAGCAGCGTCTTGCAATCTGCACAAGAAATATGCTGGACTACCTGGAAGTAGGCCGCGATAACGCCATACCGCTCCCCCAGAAACTTGGAGCCTCCATAGAGGTTCTGGCAACAGCGCATACTGTTAAAGCGGGCAGAGGCCCAACAGGACTTACTGCCATGCGAAGAGACCCCGGAACTACCAGAGATATGGGACGCCCCCGCACCTCTGCAAGACCAGGCAATGGAGGAGGGAGCACAACTGCTGGAGGCCCGGAAACCCCAGGCACCTATACCTGACAGAAAAGAAGCCGGTAAGTATGGCAGAGCAGGAGAAGAAAACCCGAAGCAAAGAACAAAAGAGACGGATCCCCAAAGTAGGAGGACACAGAGGCCTCCTCCACCTGTCCCACCACACAGGACAGAATAAAACACGGGGGGAGGTCTCTGCCCCTCTTACAGGGTTGTGTCAGGCATATTCTATGTTAATTAAAACTTCCGCCTGTCCTACCAGAACACCGAGGCAGAAATAGCCCTCCACATTGTGCTGCTGGTGGGACGTAAGGGAATCACCTCCATAGCTCTAGGCCTGAAGCCTGAGGCTGCACTACTGAGAGATCTGATGCTCTGGATACATGGGCCCACTATAACTTCTCTCCCGCAGTATGGCGGTGTTCGAGAGCTGAGACGTGTCTAGACATACAGCACAGAGTCTGTATACTTCTAGAGGATCACTATATATGGCCCTGTGTACGGGGAGCGGGCAGGTGCGCCCTGCGGGCAGGGGGTGGTCAGCAGGTGTGTTGGTGCTTCATGACAATGTGCTGGCCGGTAAGTGTTACGAATCACAATTTTTGCTGTCAGACGACTGTATCGTGTTGGTGTAATACGGTGTAAACAGCGGCGCACCTGTAATGAGGCAAGGTGAGGCGCCTGCCTCGGGCGGCGGACCAGAGAGGGGCAGCAGCATGGGTGATTTTTTTTTATTTTTTAACTGTTTTTTATCTGAACCAGTGCAACCCTGGGCCAGGCCACGATCCCACTACTGCTATTATTATACTCGGGGAGTATAATAATCGGAGCCCCAGGGAGGTGAGGGAACATAATAAACACTATTACTCACCTCTCCGGGATCCAATGTTACTTCTAGCAGGCTTCGGGCCTATACGGTAATGTGTCAGATGTCATGTGATCTGGGATATATAGGCCCGAAGCCTGTGCTAGTAGTAATAGCCTGTTACTCCTAGAAGCCTTCGGGCCTGTATGGTATTATCCCAGATCACATGACATCTGACACATTACCATATAGGCCCGAAGCCAGCTAGGAGTAACATCAGATCCCGGAGAGGTGAGTATCAGTGATTATTATGTCCCCTCACCTCCCCTGGGCTCCGGTTATTATCCACAGGGGTCAGACCCCCAAGTATAATAATAGTTCATTGGTGTGAGGCATAATAGAGCGTGAAGGGTCCACGGTGGCTTTTGATCGTCGCCTCAGGCAGCAGAGAGGTTAGGTTCACCACTGGGTGTGATGGAGCGCTAATAATGGGACAGGCCGGCCATCCCTGCCATGCTGCTGCTTCAGGATTTGTGGCCATACACGGACATGTTGTACGCTCACACCGCGCGCAGTAAATTGGTGCACAGAAAAAGGCGGCGTTATGGGGTAAGTGAGCGCAGACGCCTGACATCCGCTGTACAGCGAGCACATTCACACCACAGCCAGTCAATACAGGACTCAAAAATCCTGTCAGCCAATCAGGGGTTGATATGTCTCTTGCCAGCCAATCAGGGGCCGAGATGACTCTTGACAGCCAATTATCTGGAGGCCGCTGGCTGCTGATTGGCTGAGCTGCAGGTGACAGACATGAGGTACGTTAGGGCCGTATTATACGTTTTCTCTCCAGGATCGCACCTATCTCACACACATGTATCGCACACGGACCCGCCGCCAGCCACACTATGGAATTATATAGAGAACCCTCCAGCCAATACAAAGCCAGTGACCCGCCCACCTGCTTACGTCACGGCAGGACTACACTACCCACAATCCTGCGCGCGCTGAGGGTCGGGCTGTCTGTGGAGGGAAAGATAAGGCGCGCAGAGCGGTGACGTGTGAACCGTGCGACACGAGAGCCGAGAGAGCGTGAGAGACGGAGGCCGAGAGGTGAGAGACGCCGGGGCTGGAGAGGAGGCCTGAGGGGGAGACAGACCGAGACATCCGGGAGTGGGAGGGACGGGGGAGCAGAGGGAGAGCGACTGTGACGGTACAGAAGAGACGGCTCCTGAGAGAGACTGTGATAGTACAGAAGAGACTGCCACTGAGGGAGAGACTGTGATAGTACAGAAGAGACGGCTCCAGAGAGAGACTGTGATAGTACAGAAGAGACGGCTCCTGAGAGAGACTGTGATAGTACAGAAGAGACTGCCACTGAGGGAGAGACTGTGATAGTACAGAAGAGACTGCCACTGAGGGAGAGACTGTGATAGTACAGAAGAGACTGCCACTGAGGGAGAGACTGTGATAGTACAGAAGAGACTGCCACTGAGGGAGAGACTGTGATAGTACAGAAGAGACGGCTCCTGAGAGAGACTGTGATAGTACAGAAGAGACGGCTCCAGAGAGAGACTGTGATAGTACAGAAGAGACGGCTCCAGAGAGAGACTGTGATAGTACAGAAGAGACGGCTCCAGAGAGAGACTGTGATAGTACAGAAGAGACGGCTCCTGAGAGAGACTGTGATAGTACAGAAGAGACGGCTCCTGAGAGAGACTGTGATAGTACAGAAGAGACTGCACCTGAGAGAGAGAGACTGTGACGGTACAGAAGAGACGGCCCCTGAGGGGGAGAGACTGTGATGGTACAGAAGAGACGGCTCCTGAGAGAGTGACTGTGATAGTACAGAAGAGACGGCTCATGAGAGAGACTGTGATAGTACAGAAGAGACGGCTCATGAGAGAGACTGTGATAGTACAGAAGAGACGGCTCCTGAGAGAGACTGTGATAGTACAGAAGAGACGGCTCCTGAGAGAGACTGTGATAGTACAGAAGAGACGGCTCCTGAGAGAGACTGTGATAGTACAGAAGAGACGGCTCCTGAGAGAGACTGTGATAGTACAGAAGAGACGGCTCCTGAGAGAGACTGTGATAGTACAGAAGAGACGGCACCTGAGAGAGACTGTGATAGTACAGAAGAGACGGCACCTGAGAGAGACTGTGATAGTACAGAAGAGACGGCACCTGAGAGAGACTGTGATAGTACAGAAGAGACGGCCACTGAGGGAGAGACTGTGATAGTACAGAAGAGACGGCACCTGGGAGAGACTGTGATAGTACAGAAGAGACGGCACCTGAGAGAGACTGTGATAGTACAGAAGAGACGGCTCCTGAGAGAGACTGTGATAGTACAGAAGAGACGGCTCCTGAGAGAGACTGTGATAGTACAGAAGAGACGGCTCCTGAGAGAGACTGTGACAGTACAGAAGAGACAGCTCCTGAGAGAGACTGTGATAGTACAGAAGAGACGGCTCCTGAGAGAGACTGTGATAGTACAGAAGAGACTGCCCCTGAGAGAGACTGTGAGAGTACAGAAGACGGCCCCTGAGAGAGACTGTGATAGTACAGAAGAGACGGCCCCTGAGAGAGACTGTGATAGTACAGAAGAGACTGCTCCTGAGAGCTGTACTATCAAAGTCTCTCTCAGGGGCCGTCTCTTCTGTACTCTCACAGTCTCTCTCAGGTGCAGTCTCTTCTGTACTATCACAGTCTCTCTCAGGTGCAGTCTCTTCTGTAGTATCACAGTCTCTCTCTCAGGAGCCGTCTCTTCTGTACTATCACAGTCTCTCTCAGGAGCAGTCTCTTCTGTACTATCACAGTCTCTCTCAGGAGCCGTCTCTTCTATACTATCACAGTCTCTCTCAGGTGCTGTCTCTTGTGTACTATCACAGTCTCTCTCAGGTGCAGTCTCTTCTGTACTATCACAGTCTCTCTCAGGTGCAGTCTCTTCTGTACTATCACAGTCTCTCTCAGGAGCCGTCTCTTCTATACTATCACAGTCTCTCTCAGGGGCCGTCTCTTCTGTACTATCACAGCCTCTCTCAGGGGCAGTCTCTTCTGTGCTATCACAGTCTCTCTCTCTCAGGGGCAGTCTCTTCTGTACTATCCCAGTCTCTCTCAGGAGCCGTCTCTTCTGTACTATCACAGTCTCTCTCAGGAGCCGTCTCTTCTGTACTATCACAGTCTCTCTCTCTCAGGGGCAGTCTCCTCTGTACTATCACAGTCTCTCTCAGGAGCCGTCTCTTCTGTACTATCACAGTCTCTCTCTCTCAGGGGCAGTCTCTTCTGTACTATCACAGTCTCTCTCAGGAGCCGTCTCTTCTGTGTGATAGTACAGAAGAGACGGCCCCTGAGAGACACTGATAGTACAGAAGAGACGGCCCCTGAGAGAGAGACTGTGATAGTACAGAAGAGACTGCACCTGAGAGAGACTGTGATAGTACAGAAGAGACTGCACCTGAGAGAGACTGTGATAGTACAGAAGAGACAGCCCCTGAGAGAGACTGTGATAGTACAGAAGAGACGGCCCCTGAGAGAGACTGTGATAGTACAGAAGAGACGGCCCCTGAGAGAGACTGTGATAGTACAGAAGAGACGGCTCCTGAGAGAGACTGTGATGGTACAGAAGAGATGGCTCCTGAGAGAGACTGTGATAGTACAGAAGAGACTGCCCCTAAGAGAGAGAGACTGTGATAGTACAGAAGAGACGGTTCCTGAGAGAGACTGTGATAGTACAGAAGAGACTGCCCCTGAGAGAGAGAGACTGTGATAGTACAGAAGAGACGGCTCCTGAGAGAGACTGTGATAGTACAGAAGAGACGGCTCCTGAGAGAGACTGTGATAGTACAGAAGAGACGGCTCCTGAGAGAGACTGTGATAGTACAGAAGAGACGGCTCCTGAGAGAGACTGTGATAGTACAGAAGAGACGGCTCCTGAGAGAGACTGTGATAGTACAGAAGAGACGGCTCCTGAGAGAGACTGTGATAGTACAGAAGAGACGGCTCCTTAGAGAGACTGTGATTGTACAGAAGAGACGGCTCCTGAGAGAGACTGTGATAGTACAGAAGAGACGGCTCCTGAGGGAGAGACTGTGATAGTACAGAAGAGACTGCACCTGAGAGAGACTGTGATAGTACAGAAGAGACTGCACCTGAGAGAGACTGTGATAGTACAGAAGAGACAGCACCTGAGAGAGACTGTGATAGTACAGAAGAGACTGCACCTGAGAGATACTGTGATAGTACAGAAGAGACGGCTCCTGAGAGAGACTGTGATAGTACAGAAGACACGGCCCCTGAGAGAGACTGTGATAGTACAGAAGACACGGCACCTGAGAGAGACTGTGATAGTACAGAAGACACGGCACCTGAGAGAGACTGTGATAGTACAGAAGAGACGGCTCCTGAGAGAGACTGTGATAGTACAGAAGAGACGGCACCTGAGAGAGACTGTGACAGTACAGAAGAGACGGCTCCTGAGAGAGATTGTGACATTACAGAAGAGACTGCTCCTGAGAGAGACTGTGATAGTACAGAAGAGACGGCTCCTGAGAGAGACTGTGATAGTACAGAAGAGACGGCTCTTGAGAGAGACTGTGATAGTACAGAAGAGACGGCTCCTGAGAGAGACTGTGATCGTACAGAAGAGACGGCTCCTGAGAGAGACTGTGATCGTACAGAAGAGACGGCTCCTGAGAGAGACTGTGATCGTACAGAAGAGACGGCTCCTGAGAGAGACTGTGATAGTACAGAAGAGACGGCACCTGAGAGAGACTGTGATAGTACAGAAGAGACGGCTCCTGAGAGAGACTGTGATCGTACAGAAGAGACGGCTCCTGAGAGAGACTGTGATAGTACAGAAGAGACGGCTCCTGAGGGAGAGACTGTGATAGTACAGAAGAGACTGCCCCTGAGAGAGACTGTGATAGTACAGAAGAGACGGCCCCTGAGAGAGTGACTGTGATAGTACAGAAGAGACGGCTCCTGAGAGAGACTGTGATAGTACAGAAGAGACTGCCCCTGAGAGAGAGAGACTGTGATAGTACAGAAGAGACTGCCCCTGAGAGAGACTGTGATATTACAGAAGAGACGGCCCCTGAGAGAGACTGTGATATTACAGAAGAGACGGCCCCTGAGAGAGACTGTGATAGTATAGAAGAGACGGCTCCTGAGGGAGAGAGACTGTGATAGTACAGAAGAGACTGCACCTGAGAGAGACTGTGATAGTACAGAAGAGACTGCACCTGAGAGAGACTGTGATAGTACAGAAGAGACGGCTCCTGAGAGAGACTGTGATAGTACAGAAGACACGGCTCCTGAGGGAGAGACTGTGATAGTACAGAAGACACGGCCCCTGAGAGAGACTGTGATAGTATAGAAGAGACGGCTCCTGAGAGAGACTGTGATAGTACAGAAGAGACTGCCCCTGAGAGAGAGAGACTGTGATAGTACAGAAGAGACGGTTCCTGAGAGAGACTGTGATAGTACAGAAGAGACTGCCCCTGAGAGAGAGAGACTGTGATAGTACAGAAGAGACGGCTCCTGAGAGAGACTGTGATAGTACAGAAGAGACGGCTCCTGAGAGAGACTGTGATAGTACAGAAGAGACGGCTCCTGAGAGAGACTGTGATAGTACAGAAGAGACGGCTCCTGAGAGAGACTGTGATAGTACAGAAGAGACGGCTCCTGAGAGAGACTGTGATAGTACAGAAGAGACGGCTCCTGAGAGAGACTGTGATAGTACAGAAGAGACGGCTCCTTAGAGAGACTGTGATTGTACAGAAGAGACGGCTCCTGAGAGAGACTGTGATAGTACAGAAGAGACGGCTCCTGAGGGAGAGACTGTGATAGTACAGAAGAGACTGCACCTGAGAGAGACTGTGATAGTACAGAAGAGACTGCACCTGAGAGAGACTGTGATAGTACAGAAGAGACAGCACCTGAGAGAGACTGTGATAGTACAGAAGAGACTGCACCTGAGAGATACTGTGATAGTACAGAAGAGACGGCTCCTGAGAGAGACTGTGATAGTACAGAAGACACGGCCCCTGAGAGAGACTGTGATAGTACAGAAGACACGGCACCTGAGAGAGACTGTGATAGTACAGAAGACACGGCACCTGAGAGAGACTGTGATAGTACAGAAGAGACGGCTCCTGAGAGAGACTGTGATAGTACAGAAGAGACGGCACCTGAGAGAGACTGTGACAGTACAGAAGAGACGGCTCCTGAGAGAGATTGTGACATTACAGAAGAGACTGCTCCTGAGAGAGACTGTGATAGTACAGAAGAGACGGCTCCTGAGAGAGACTGTGATAGTACAGAAGAGACGGCTCCTGAGAGAGACTGTGATCGTACAGAAGAGACGGCTCCTGAGAGAGACTGTGATCGTACAGAAGAGACGGCTCCTGAGAGAGACTGTGATAGTACAGAAGAGACAGCACCTGAGAGAGACTGTGATAGTACAGAAGAGACGGCTCCTGAGAGAGACTGTGATCGTACAGAAGAGACGGCTCCTGAGAGAGACTGTGATAGTACAGAAGAGACGGCTCCTGAGGGAGAGACTGTGATAGTACAGAAGAGACTGCCCCTGAGAGAGACTGTGATAGTACAGAAGAGACGGCCCCTGAGAGAGTGACTGTGATAGTACAGAAGAGATGGCTCCTGAGAGAGACTGTGATAGTACAGAAGAGACTGCCCCTGAGAGAGAGAGACTGTGATAGTACAGAAGAGACTGCCCCTGAGAGAGACTGTGATATTACAGAAGAGACGGCCCCTGAGAGAGACTGTGATAGTATAGAAGAGACGGCTCCTGAGGGAGAGAGACTGTGATAGTACAGAAGAGACGGCTCCTGAGAGAGACTGTGATAGTACAGAAGAGACTGCACCTGAGAGAGACTGTGATAGTACAGAAGAGACTGCACCTGAGAGAGACTGTGATAGTACAGAAGAGACGGCTCCTGAGAGAGACTGTGATAGTACAGAAGACACGGCTCCTGAGGGAGAGACTGTGATAGTACAGAAGACACGGCCCCTGAGAGAGACTGTGATAGTATAGAAGAGACGGCTCCTGAGAGAGACTGTGATAGTACAGAAGAGACGGCTCCTGAGGGGGAAACCGTGATAGTACAGAAGAGACGGCACCTGAGAGAGACTGTGATAGTACAGAAGAGACGGCACCTGAGAGAGACTGTGATAGTACAGAAGACGGCTCCTGAGAGAGACTGTGATAGTACAGAAGAGACGGCTCCTGAGAGAGACTGTGATAGTACAGAAGAGACGGCTCCTGAGAGAGAGACTGTGATAGTACAGAAGAGACGGCCCCTGAGAGAGTGACTGTGATAGTACAGAAGAGACGGCTCCTGAGAGAGACTGTGATAGTACAGAAGAGACTGCCCCTGAGAGAGAGAGACTGTGATAGTACAGAAGAGACTGCCCCTGAGAGAGACTGTGATATTACAGAAGAGACGGCCCCTGAGAGAGACTGTGATAGTATAGAAGAGACGGCTCCTGAGGGAGAGAGACTGTGATAGTACAGAAGAGACGGCTCCTGAGAGAGACTGTGATAGTACAGAAGAGACTGCACCTGAGAGAGACTGTGATAGTACAGAAGAGACTGCACCTGAGAGAGACTGTGATAGTACAGAAGAGACGGCTCCTGAGAGAGACTGTGATAGTACAGAAGAGACTGCACCTGAGAGAGACTGTGATAGTACAGAAGAGACGGCCCCTGAGAGACTGTGATAGTACAGAAGAGACGGCCCCTGAGAGAGACTGTGATAGTATAGAAGAGACGGCTCCTGAGGGAGAGAGACTGTGATAGTACAGAAGAGATGGCTCCTGAGAGAGACTGTGATAGTATAGAAGAGACGGCTCCTGAGGGAGAGAGACTGTGATAGTACAGAAGAGACGGCTCCTGAGAGAGACTGTGATAGTACAGAAGAGACTGCACCTGAGAGACTGTGATAGTACAGAAGAGACGGCCCCTGAGAGACTGTGATAGTACAGAAGAGACGGCCCCTGAGAGAGACTGTGATAGTATAGAAGAGACGGCTCCTGAGGGAGAGAGACTGTGATAGTACAGAAGAGACGGCTCCTGAGAGAGACTGTGATAGTACAGAAGAGACAGCACCTGAGAGAGACTGTGATAGTACAGAAGAGACAGCACCTGAGAGAGACTGTGATAGTACAGAAGAGACTGCACCTGAGAGAGACTGTGATAGTACAGAAGAGACGGCTCCTGAGAGAGACTGTGATAGTACAGAAGACACGGCTCCTGAGGGAGAGACTGTGATAGTACAGAAGACACGGCCCCTGAGAGAGACTGTGATAGTATAGAAGAGACGGCTCCTGAGAGAGACTGTGATAGTACAGAAGAGACGGCTCCTGAGGGGGAGACCGTGATAGTACAGAAGAGACGGCACCTGAGAGAGACTGTGATAGTACAGAAGAGACGGCCCCTGAGAGAGACTGTGATAGTACAGAAGAGACGGCTCCTGAGAGAGACTGTGATAGTACAGAAGAGACTGCACCTGAGAGAGGCTGTGATAGTACAGAAGAGACGGCCCCTGAGAGAGACTGTGATAGTACAGAAGAGACGGCACCTGAGAGAGACTGTGATAGTACAGAAGAGACGGCACCTGAGAGAGACTGTGATAGTACAGAAGAGACGGCTCCTGAGAGAGACTGTGATAGTACAGAAGAGACGGCACCTGAGAGCGACTGTGATAGTACAGAAGAGACGGCACCTGAGAGAGACTGTGATAGTACAGAAGAGACGGCACCTGAGAGAGACTGTGATAGTACAGAAGAGACGGCTCCTGAGAGAGACTGTGATAGTACAGAAGAGACTGCTCCTGAGAGAGACTGTGATAGTACAGAAGAGACGGTTCCTGAGAGAGAGACTGTGATAGTACAGAAGAGACTGCACCTGAGAGAGACTGTGATAGTACAGAAGAGACTGCACCTGAGAGAGACTGTGAGAGTACAGAAGAGACGGCCCCTGAGAGAGACTGTGATAGTACAGAAGAGACGGCTCCTGAGAGAGACTGTGATAGTACAGAAGAGACGGCCCCTGAGAGACTGTGATAGTACAGAAGAGACGGCCCCTGAGAGACTGTGATAGTACAGAAGAGACGGCCCCTGAGAGAGAGACTGTGATAGTACAGAAGAGACGGCCCCTGAGAGAGAGACTGTGATAGTACAGAAGAGACTGCACCTGAGAGAGACTGTGATAGTACAGAAGAGACTGCACCTGAGAGAGACTGAGGGTACAGAAGAGACTGCACCTGAGAGAGACTGTGAGAGTACAGAAGAGACGGCCCCTGAGAGAGACTGTGATAGTACAGAAGAGACTGCACCTGAGAGAGACTTTGATAGTACAGAAGAGACGGCTCCTGAGGGGGAGAGACTGTGATAGTATAGAAGAGATGGCTCCTGAGGGGGAGAGACTGTGATAGTACTGAAGAGACGGCTCCTGAGAGAGACTGTGATAGTACAGAAGAGACGGCTCCTGAGAGAGACTGTGATAGTACAGAAGAGACGGCTCCTGAGGGGGAGACTGTGATAGTACAGAAGATACGGCTCCTGAGAGAGACTGTGATAGTACAGAAGAGACGGCTCCTGAGAGAGACTGTGATAGTACAGAAGAGACGGCTCCTGAGAGAGAGAGACTGTGATAGTACAGAAGAGACTGCCCCTGAGAGAGACTGTGATAGTACAGAAGAGACGGCCCCTGAGAGAGACTGTGATAGTATAGAAGAGACGGCTCCTGAGGGAGAGAGACTGTGATAGTACAGAAGAGACGGCTCCTGAGAGAGACTGTGATAGTACAGAAGAGACGGCTCCTGAGAGAGACTGTGATAGTACAGAAGAGACTGCTCCTGAGAGAGACTGTGATAGTACAGAAGAGACGGCTCCTGAGAGAGACTGTGATAGTACGGAAGAGACTGCTCCTGAGAGAGACTGTGATAGTACAGAAGAGACGGCTCCTGAGGGGGAGACTGTGATAGTACAGAAGAGACGGCTCCCGAGAGAGACTGTGATCGTACAGAAGACACGGCACCTGAGAGAGACTGTGATAGTACAGAAGAGACGGCTCCTGAGAGAGACTGTGATAGTACAGAAGAGACAGGGGAATACAATCTATTACTATCCGTTATCAGCCATGTCAGGAGAGGAGAGGCCGACTGTAGGACAGGGGAATACAATCTATTACTATCTGTTATCAGCCATGTCAGGAGAGGCCGACTGTAGGACAGGGGAATACAATCTATTACTATCTGTTATCAGCCATGTCAGGAGAGGAGAGGCCGACTGTAGGACAGGAGAATACAATCTATTACTATCTGTTATCAGCCATGTCAGGAGAGGGGAGAGGCCGACTGTAGGACTGGGGAATACAATCTATTACTATCTGTTATCAGCCATGTCAGGAGAGGCCGACTGTAGGACAGGGGAATACAATCTATTACTATCTGTTATCAGCCATGTCAGGAGAGGAGAGGCCGACTGCAGGACAGGGGAATACAATCTATTACTATCTGTTATCAGCCATGTCAGGAGAGGGGAGGCCGACTGTAGGACAGGGGAATACAATCTATTACTATCTGTTATCAGCCATGTCAGGAGAGGAGAGGCCGACTGTAGGACAGGGGAATACAATCTATTACTATCGGTTATCAGCCATGTCAGGAGAGGAGAGGCCGACTGTAAGACAGGGGAATACAATCTATTACTATCTGTTATCAGCCAGGAGAGGAGAGGCCGACTGTAGGACAAGGGAATACAATCTATTACTATCTGTTATCAGCCATGTCAGGAGAGGAGAGGCCGACTGTAAGACAGGGGAATACAATCTATTACTATCTGTTATCAGCCAGGAGAGGAGAGGCCGACTGTAGGACAGGAGAATACAATCTATTACTATCTGTTATCAGCCATGTCAGGAGAGGGGAGGCCGACTGTAGGACAGGGGAATACAATCTATTACTATCTGTTATCAGCCATGTCAGGAGAGGGGAGGCCGACTGTAGGACAGGAGAATACAATCTATTACTATCTGTTATCAGCCAGGAGAGGAGAGGCCGACTGTAGGACAGGAGAATACAATCTATTACTATCTGTTATCAGCCAGGAGAGGAGAGGCCGACTGTAGGACAGGAGAATACAATCTATTACTATCTGTTATCAGCCATGTCAGGAGAGGAGAGGCCGACTGTAGGACAGGAGAATACAATCTATTACTATCTGTTATCAGCCATGTCAGGAGAGGAGAGGCCGACTGTAGGACAGGAGAATACAATCTATTACTATCTGTTATCAGCCATGTCAGGAGAGGAGAGGCCGACTGTAGGACAGGGGAATACAATCTATTACTATCTGTTATCAGCCATGTCAGGAGAGGCCGACTGTAGGACAGGGGAATACAATCTATTACTATCTGTTATCAGCCATGTCAGGAGAGGAGAGGCCGACTGTAGGACAGGGGAATACAATCTATTACTATCTGTTATCAGCCATGTCAGGAGAGGAGAGGCCGACTGTAGGACAGGGGAATACAATCTATTACTATCTGTTATCAGCCATGTCAGGAGAGGAGAGGCCGACTGTAGGACAGGGGAATACAATCTATTACTATCTGTTATCAGCCATGTCAGGAGAGGCCGACTGTAGGACAGGGGAATACAATCTATTACTATCTGTTATCAGCCATGTCAGGAGAGGCCGACTGTAGGACAGGGGAATACAATCTATTACTATCTGTTATCAGCCATGTTAGGAGAGGGGAGGCCGACTGTAGGACAGGGGAATACAATCTATTACTATCTGTTATCAGCCATGTCAGGAGGGGAGAGGCCGACTGTAGGACAGGGGAATACAATCTATTACCATCTGTTATCAGCCATGTCAGGAGAGGAGAGGCCGACTGTAGGACAGGGGAATACAATCTATTACTATCAGTTATCAGCCATGTCAGGAGAGGAGAGGCCGACTGTAGGACAGGGGAATACAATCTATTACTATCTGTTATCAGCCATGTCAGGAGAGGAGAGGCCGACTGTAGGACAGGGGAATACAATCTATTACTATCTGTTATCAGCCATGTCAGGAGAGGAGAGGCCGACTGTAGGACAGGAGAATACAATCTATTACTATCTGTTATCAGCCATGTCAGGAGAGGAGAGGCCGACTGTAGGACAGGGGAATACAATCTATTACTATCTGTTATCAGCCATGTCAGGAGAGGAGAGGCCGACTGTAGGACAGGGGAATACAATCTATTACTATCTGTTATCAGCCATGTCAGTAGAGGAGAGGCCGACTGTAGGACAGGAGAATACAATCTATTACTATCTGTTATCAGCCATTTCTTCCTGACTCTTATATTCCTTATTTCAGACATGGCTTCCACTGGGACTCACATTGACTCCAAAGCAGAGCTGACCTCCCTGTTGGAGCAGTGGGAGACAGGACATGGCGGTGGGCAGGACATGGTTCCCATATTAACCAGGTGAGAGAACCATAAGGAGCTGTAAGTGAACTTGTGGGTGTAATATAAATCCTAGCTAGAGATTTTCCTTTATTGTTGATGTTTGGAGTCGGGGTCAGACGTGTAATTTGAGTGTTTTATCCCCAGGATGTCAGAACTGATTGAGAAGGAGACAGAAGAATATCGTAAGGGTGACCCGGACCCCTTTGATGACAGACACCCAGGTCAGTGTATGCAGTGTGACATGACTTGGTCAGGCCGACCCACCATAGCTGAGTAATACATGGAGTTCGTTTGTCTTAACACATTTTACTTTTCCCAGGTCGAGCAAACCCTGAGTGCATGCTGGGACATCTTCTGCGTATTCTTTTCAAGAACGACGACTTCATGAATGCTGTAAGTCTGTCTGTCCCTGTGAGTGGGAGGAGGGGGAGGGGATGGATCCTCTGTGTTACTCTGATATATATCGTCCTTTCCCACCAGCTGGTTAATGCTTACGTCATGACAAGCCGCGAGCCTCCACTTAACACAGCCGCCTGCCGACTATTACTGGACATAATGCCAGGTCTTGAGACCGCCGTTGTGTTCCAGGAGAAGGTTTGTGCTTTCTCTCCCATTCTGGATTTTCCAAATCTCTTCCCTGATTTATTTCTATTGATTTTGCAAACACAAACTACAAACCCATCAGATCTCCTCAGTGTTCACTAATAGAAACCGCCTCATCTACTGCCTTATAGCGAGAGAAATCCTTGTATGAAAGATCATTACAGTCACTTTGTTGCATTATTAGGAAGGAATTGTGGAAAACCTATTCAAGTGGGCACGGGAAGCCGAGCAGCCCCTCCGAACCTACGCCATCGGATTGCTGGGGGGAGCCATGGAGAACCAAGATATTGCTGCAAATTATCGTGATGAGAACTCGCAGATGGTGAGCGTACATTACTTATCCTGTATTATACTCCAGAGCTGCGCTCACTATTCTGCTGGTATAGTCACTGTGTACATACATTACATTACTTATCCTGTATTATACCCCAGAGCTGCGCTCACTATTCTGCTGGTGCAGTCACTGTGTACATACATTACATTACTTATCCTGTATTATACCCCAGAGCTGCGCTCACTATTCTGCTGGTATAGTCACTGTGTACATACATTACATTACTTATCCTGTATTATACTCCAGAGCTACGCTCACTATTCTGCTGGTGCAGTCACTGTGTACATACATTACATTACTTATCCTGTATTATACCCCAGAGCTGCGCTCACTATTCTGCTGGTGCAGTCACTGTGTACATACATTACATTACTTATCCTGTATTATACCCCAGAGCTGCGCTCACTATTCTGCTGGTATAGTCACTGTGTACATACATTACATTACTTATCCTGTATTATACTCCAGAGCTGTGCTCACTATTCTGCTGGTGCAGTCACTGTGTACATACATTACATTACTTCTCCTGTATTATACCCCAGAGCTGCGCTCACTATTCTGCTGGTACAGTCACTGTGTACATACATTACATTACTTATCCTGTATTATACTCCAGAGCTGCGCTCACTATTCTGCTGGTGCAGTCACTGTGTATATACATTACATTACTTCTCCTGTATTATACTCCAGAGCTGCGCTCACTATTCTGCTGGTATAGTCACTGTGTACATACATTACATGACTTATCCTGTATTATACTCCAGAGCTGCGCTCACTATTCTGCTGGTACAGTCACTGTGTACATACATTACTTATCCTGTATTATACTCCAGAGCTGCGCTCACTATTCTGCTGGTACAGTCACTGTGTACATACATTACATTACTTCTCCTGTATTATACTCCAGAGCTGCGCTCACTATTCTGCTGGTGCAGTCACTGTGTACATACATTACATTACTTCTCCTGTATTATACTCCAGAGCTGCGCTCACTATTCTGCTGGTGCAGTCACTGTGTACATACATTACATTACTTATCCTGTATTATACTCCAGAGCTGCGCTCACTATTCTGCTGGTGCAGTCACTGTGTACATACATTACATTACTTATCCTGTATTATACTCCAGAGCTGCGCTCACTATTCTGCTGGTACAGTCACTGTGTACATACATTACATTACTTATCCTGTATTATACTCCAGAGCTGCGCTCACTATTCTGCTGGTACAGTCACTGTGTACATACATTACATTACTTATCCTGTATTATACTCCAGAGCTGCGCTCACTATTCTGCTGGTGCAGTCACTGTGTACATACATTACATTACTTCTCCTGTATTATACTCCAGAGCTGCGCTCACTATTCTGCTGGTGCAGTCACTGTGTACATACATTACATTACTTATCCTGTATTATACTCCAGAGCTGCGCTCACTATTCTGCTGGTACAGTCACTGTGTACATACATTACATTACTTATCCTGTATTATACTCCAGAGCTGCGCTCACTATTCTGCTGGTACAGTCACTGTGTACATACATTACATTACTTATCCTGTATTATACTCCAGAGCTGCGCTCACTATTCTGCCGGTACAGTCACTGTGTACATACATTACATTACTTATCCTGTATTATACTCCAGAGCTGCGCTCACTATTCTGCTGGTACAGTCACTGTGTACATACATTACATTACTTATCCTGTATTATTCTCCAGAGCTGCGCTCACTATTCTGCCGGTACAGTCACTGTGTACATACATTACATTACTTATCCTGTATTATACTCCAGAGCTGCGCTCACTATTCTGCTGTACAGTCACTGTGTACATACATTACATTACTTATCCTGTATTATACTCCAGAGCTGCGCTCACTATTCTGCTGGTGCAGTCACTGTGTACATACATTACATTACTTATCCTGTATTATACTCCAGAGCTGCGCTCACTATTCTGCTGGTACAGTCACTGTGTACATACATTACATTACTTATCCTGTATTATACTCCAGAGCTGCGCTCACTATTCTGCTGGTGCAGTCACTGTTTACCACCCTGTGTACGTTCTTGGCAGGTCGCACTTGTTCTGCGCAGACTTCGTGAACTTCAGTCCAAGGAGTCCTGTAACAAGCAGGATAACAAGCGTCCGAGCCCTCGTAAGCCCCTGGGTGAGCCCCTCCTACCACTGGATGAAGAGGCCGTGGACATGGACTACGGAGAGAATTCTCTTGATACAAGACCAAAGCCGGAAACCATTGACCTCTCTTTCCAGGCAGAGGCTTCTCCTGGTCTTGGGGTCTTGGTTAATTCTGATGGCACCGGGCCACCGCGGAGAACAAAGCCGGACATGGAGACTCACCGCAAAGTGAAACAGAAACTGAGCTTTGCAGAGTCTGAGCGAGCGCCGAGTGAACTGTCTAACAGCAGCTGGTCGGAGATGTCTGTCTGGGTTATTGGCACCAACTACAGCTTGTTCCCCCTGACGGCCGCCATCGAGCAGCGGCTGATCCTACAATACCTCACACCCCTCGGAGAGTACCAGGAGGTGAGGGGCTGCTGTTATCAGAGTGTAGAATCCCAGATCTGTCCCTGCAGGATTTATTTGGGTACCTGGTGGTGTACTGTGGTGGTATGGCTGGCTATAGAGCGGGTCACCAGTAGCTGATCGGCGGGGGTCTGACTTCTGGCTGTACCGGATTATTACAGCTCAGTCCTAATGAGAGCAGATGGGTGGTAACTGTGTACAGCGCCCTCCTCTGTGCACCGAGCGCTGCCAGTCCTGGACTCAGACCCCTTCCAATCTGCTGTTAGTGACCTGTCCTGGCGATCGTCTCTCCGTATTCTCAGTCGCTCACTCCTCTTCCTCCTTCTCCCCTGTGAGGAGGGGGGTGCGGAGACATAACCTGGGTCCTGGGACAGTCTCCATCTTGCAGGGTGTATGATGTCATTGTCTTGTGTCGCCTCCAGCTGCTCCCGATATTCATGCAGATGGGATCCCGAGAGCTCATGATGTATTACATTGACCTGAAGCGAACCAATGACGTCCTCCTCACCTTCGAGGCGCTGAAGGTAAGTTCTGAATGCTGGTCGTTGATCAGTCTGTCTTGGTCTCCCCCGTTGTGTTCGGAGGTCTTATCCTTCTTCTCTTTGCACAGCACTTGGCTTCTCTTCTCCTTCACAACAAGTTTGCTGCAGAGTTTGTGGCTCATGGCGGCGTGCAGAAACTGCTGGAGATCCCGCGTCCTTCCATGGCAGCTACTGGGGTATCCATGTGTCTGTACTACTTGTCCTATAATCAGGACGCCATGGAGCGGGTGAGTGTTGCGCCCTGGAGGAGGCGCATCTCTGAATTCTTTGAAGCCCCTGTAATGCGACAAACTCTTCTCCGGTGTCAGCTGGACGTGGTCAGGGCGGGTCTCCGTCTCTGCTCCCATTCCCTGCCGGTGGTCCTGGAGGAATTGTGGCATTAAATCTACTAGAAAGTTACTGACCGTCCTGAATCCTGGCCCACCGTATCCCTGCCCCATATTCTGGACTCTCCTCTATAGTCCACATCATGTCCTGATCTATAATGCATCGCCGCCATCCTGGGACTTGTGGTGCTCACTGTCTGGATTCTCACCGCCTCTGCTCTGTTTCTAGGTCTGTATGCATCCACACAAGGTGCTGGCGGATGTGGTGAGCTACACGCTGTGGCTCATGGAGTGCTCCCACGCGTCCGGCTGCTGCCATGCCACCATGTTTTTCTCCATCTGCTTCTCCTTCCGAGCTGTTCTGGAGCTGTTTGACAACCAAGACGGACTGCGGCGGCTGGTTAACCTTGTAAGAGAGGCCGGGGCTGGGATGCATTGTGTTTGGTACAGCCCTGAGCGTCCAGGCGGCTGCACCAGCTTTAGTGGAGCGCCCCCTGCTGTGTAGTGATAGTGGGTTCTGTTTGAGCTGTAGATGTTCTGTGTTTTCTCTGTACAGATCAGCACTTTGGAGATCCTGAACCTTGAAGATCAGGGAGCTCTGCTGAGTGATGATGAGATATTTGCAAGTCGCCAAACAGGGAAACATACGTGCATGGCGCTGCGCAGATACTTTGAAGCTCATCTCGCCATTAAGGTGGAACAAGTCAAACAGTCGCTGCAGCGCACGGAAGGCGGCCTGCCCATCCACCCGCCGCCTCCTTACAAGGTGCGCACATCATGTCTTGGCTCTGTATAAGTAGTCATTGGTATATTAGACACTTGTCTTAGCGTTGCGGCTGGGTGTCTAAGCGTCTCAGTTTCCCCCCTCAGGCCTGCACATACACCAGGGAGCAGATTGTGGAGATGATGGAGTATCTGATCGCCTTTGGCCCTTCTCAGCTGTACTGGGAGCCTGCAGAGGTTTTCCTTAAACTCTCCTGTGTACAGCTGCTCCTGCAGCTCATCTCAATCGCCTGCAGCTGGAAGACGTATTATGCAAGGTTAGGATCAAGGTTTGGTAGAACATTAGAATGGGACTCGAGGTTTGGAGGTCTGAGCCCAAGAACTAAGAGTCATGAGGCCAAAGGAGCTATGATGCCCCTTCATGATTCCTCCGGGCCTGTAGATGTGACGGCTCAGCCGCTCTCCAGACCTTTCACCATTTCTAGTGCCATTGTTGCTTGTATTGTCACGACTTGTACTGGAACGTCTCCGTCACTCCTCACAGAAATGACACCGTTCGCTACGCTTTGGACGTCCTCGCCATCCTGACAGTGGTTCCCAAAATTCAGCTGCAGCTGTCTGAGTCTGTGGACGTCTTGGATGAGGCCGGCTCCACAGTCTCCACTGTAGGTAAGAGGAGACGCCGTGATAGTCTTGTCCTTAGTCTTGTAGGAATTCCTCCAGCCATCTTCATCGCCTCCTTTCATTTTCCTCAGGGATGAGCATCGTCTTGGGTGTGGCTGAGGGAGAGTTTTTTACTCACGATGCCGAGATCCAGAAATCTGCTTTACAGATCATCATAAACTGCGTCTGTGCGCCAGAGACCCGCATCTCCAGCATCTGTAAGTACGTCTCTGGGACCCCGCGGAGGCGCACACCGATGTCTCAGAGCTTTCAGTCACACGGACGTGGAGGGAGCGGGGAGCCAACGTTGGCCAAGATGTGGAACGTGGTTCAGTCTAATAACGGCATCAAAGTGCTTCTGTCCCTGCTGTCGGTGAAGATGCCCATAACAGATGCCGACCAGATCCGAGCCTTGTCCTGCAAAGCGCTGGTGGGTCTCAGTCGTAGCACGTCTGTGCGGCAGATCATCAGCAAGCTTCCCTTATTCAGCAGCGGTCAAATCCAGCAACTCATGAAGGAGCCGATCCTCCAAGACAAGCGCAGCGAGCACGTCCGATTCTGCAAGTTTGCAGCAGAGCTCATTGAACGGGTGTCGGGGAAACCTCTGCTGATGGGCAGTGACGTGTCATTGGCGCGGCTGCAGAAAGCAGATGTGGTGGCGCAGTCTCGTATCTCCTTCCCAGAGAAGGAACTTCTGCTATTAATCCGTAACCATCTTATTTCCAAGGGTCTGCAGGAAACGGCCACCGCTTTGACTCGCGAGGCCGACCTGCCCATGACTGCCGCCTCTCACTCGGCGTCCTTCCTGCCAGCAGCCGCCGCTCAGCCGCCAGCTACCTCTTCACCTGTGGCCCTGCCACGGACACCCCGTATACCTGCCCGCCTGTCTACCAGCTCTATGTGCACTCACCCACCTGCTCGCAGTCAGTTGCCCCCTCAGTTGTCATCTCCTGCCCCTCCCTCTACAGGTTCCCCTATAATTGGCCGTATCTGTTTTGTACGAGAACGCCAGTCACCCTGCAATGGAAAGAAATCGCGTATCCTGAGACAAAAGTCTGACCACGGGGCCTACAGCCAGAGCCCTGCCATCCGAAAGCAGCTAGAGCGGCACGTGCCTTCCCCGCCCACACTGGACAGTATCATGACGGAATACCTAAGGGAGCAGCACGCCCGCTGTAAGAACCCTGTTGCCATTTGCCCTCCCTTTTCGCTTTTCAATCCCCACCAGTGTCCAGAGCCCAAGCAGCGCAGACAGGCACCAACCAATTGCACTTCACGATTGACTCGCCGTGCCGCCTTTCCAAAATATGGGGGAGTGGATGGGGGCTGCTTTGACAGGCACCTTATATTCGGCAGGTGAGACCCCTATAGGACCAGATGCCGTGCTCTTATAGGGTGACTTGCCAGTGTTCACACCATTGTCCTCTCTGCTGCAGGTTCCGCCCAATCTCTGTTTTCCGAGAAGCCAATGAGGATGAGAGCGGCTTCACCTGTTGTGCGTTCTCGGCTCGGGAGCGTTTCCTGATGTTGGGCACGTGTACGGGGCAGCTCAAGCTGTATAATGTGTTCAGCGGTCAGGAGGAGGCCAGCTACAATTGCCACAACTCTGCCATAACCCACCTGGAGCCGTCGCGGGTACGTACCTGCTGCCGGGGCGCCGTTGTCCCCAGTTACCAGATCTCCTCTCTTCGGCTTCACCCCGAGTTACACAATTCTTCTGTTTCCTCAGGACGGATCGCTCCTTCTTACGGCCGCCACGTGGAGTCAGCCGCTGTCGGCGTTGTGGGGAATGAAGTCCGTGTTTGACATGAAGTGAGTGTGAGCGGACAGACAGGTCGCTCTTCTTCCGGCCGCCTGCCCCGCGCCTCACCCGTGTCCTCTTGTATTCTCAGGCATTCATTCACGGAGGATCATTATGTGGAGTTCAGTAAACTGTCCCAGGACCGCGTCATCGGCACGAAGGAAGACGTCGCTCATGTGAGTAATAATGGCGACTTACACTGCCGCTCTGCCATCGCCACATTCACCGTCACAGCTGAGGGTTTGCTCTCTTGTATCCAACCTGGGTCTTCCTCTCTGCCTAAATCTCTAAGTTCTGATGATCGTTTCCACCAAGCACAGGCCTAAGGTGTCACGTGATTGTCTGGCCTGGAAACAGCTGTAACAAACCCTCAGCTGTTGGATCTGTAAAGTTTGTGGTAGACATATTGGTGCTTGGGCTTTGTTAGAAAGTGACAGAACATGACCCAGTGTGAAGCTAAATACTCGCGTGAGGTCGCCGCTCCTGGGCCTGGCACCTGTAGGTATCTCAGGCCTAGGACTGATCCGTCTTCTCCTTATCCTGCAGATTTACGACATCCAGACAGGACAGAAGCTGCTGACATTATACAACCCAGATCTGGCCAATAACTACAAGCGCAACTGCGCCACCTTCAACCCCACCGACGACCTGGTGCTGAATGACGGGGTCCTCTGGGACGTGCGCTCCGCTCAAGCCATCCACAAGTTTGACAAGTTCAACATGAACATTAGTGGGGTCTTCCATCCGAATGGTCTGGAGGTCATTGTCAACACCGAGATTGTATCCTCCATCATTGTATACTAAGGTGTATACGCCGGGCGGAGGCCCCCCATAGAGGTGATGTAACGTTCTGCCGCTTTCTGGTGTACTTGGTGCTGCCATTATCTCTGCTTGCTGTCAGTGAATATGGCCGCTGCTTTGGTCAGGACGGGTTTTCTGCCTCTGGATATTAAGTGAGCGTTCCTTCTGCTGGCAGAGCCTGCTCCTGACTGGTGACCACAGACCTCCCCCCCCCCCCCTATACGACGCTCTTCTTATAATTCTGTATATTTTCTGTCCTGGAGTTTGTTCCTCTCCTTAACCTTCCTGTCAGTGGGACCTGCGCACCTTCCACCTGCTCCACACTGTGCCGGACCTGGACCAGTGCCGCGTCGTCTTCAATAACACTGGGACGGTGATGTATGGAGGTGGGTGTGCGGTGCGGTGGCGACCGGGCAGTCTTCTCCTCTTGCTTTCCTCGTCCTATAATAACACGATCTCCTCCTCTGTCTTCCGGCAGCCATGCTCCAGGCTGACGATGAGGACGACCTCCTGGAGGAGAGGATGAAGAGTCCTTTTGGTTCCTCTTTCCGCACCTTTAATGCCACAGATTACAAGCCCATCGGTGAGTGACAGCGCGCCGCTCCTCTCCGGACGTCACCCTCTGGCGGCCCCCATGATGGATCTGCGTCACTTGCAGATTAGTACCTACCACTAGAGGGCGTCCCAGTAGTTCCCCTTCCTGCCCCCTGGTGGGTCCTTGTACCCCGGATCTTACACACTTGTCTCTTTTCCTTCTGATTTCCTTTTCTACATCGTTTTGTCTTTAGGGGGTAAAATCTTCTTTCAGTAGAATCTGCTACTTGGGTTCTGTTCACATCAGCGCTGGTGTCCCTGTGTCCAGTGCAGTTAGTCTGACATCCGCCATGGCGTCCGGTGATGTCGGGGAATAGATGGCAGGACCCTGAAGGACCTCTATGTAGTCAGTGCTCAGGATCTGTGTGGACGCGGCTGTGCTGTGTTTGAGGTTTTCAGATCTGTCCAGGGCTGAAGTCTTCTAGTTCGGTCTCATCTGCGGACAGATCAGCGGCGCCCACATCACCAGGAGACCGGGGTAGAAGCCTTCCAACCCAGGGCTATAAAATCCTCTGATTGGGCAGCGGAGAGGGGGGAGGGCGGGGACAGGAGTCCGAGAGGTGAGCGCGCCGGCAGGAGCCGGACATCCCCAGAAAGTCTCTAACGTCTCTTTTGGCCTCTTCAGCCACCATTGATGTGAAGCGGAACATCTTTGACCTGTGCACAGACACGAAGGACTGTTACCTGGCGGTCATTGAGGTCGGTGGGCGCTGGGTCCGGGGTCTCCTCTGATTCCCTCCTCCTCCTCCTTTCCTGTATTCATTAACCCCTTTTACTCCCAGAACCAGGGAACGATGGACTCTCTGAACATGGACACAGTGTGCCGGCTTTACGAGGTGGGGAGACAGCGGCTGGCCGAGGATGAAGATGAGGAGGATGATCAGGTCGCGTGCTCGGGGGAGGGGATCGGGGATCGGAGGCTTCACTTTTCATCTCTGAAAGTTTCTGACTCTGGGTTTTAACCTTCAGGAAGAGGAAGAACAAGAAGATGAAGAGGATGATGATGACGACGACGACTCTGATGACCTCGGGCCCCTGCTGGATGCTGAGCTGGAGGAAGAGGAGGAGGCCGGCGAGCAAGCGGGAGAGGATGGAGAGAACGACTTCTCCCCCTCTGATGATGAAGAACTTGCTAATTTGCTGGAAGATGAAGAAGACGATGGCGAAGATGGAGATGAGGACGGCCATGATGAAGACTCTGACATTGACCCCGAAGTAGAGATGATACTGGGAGACTGTGAGTAGTGAATGTGCTGTCTGGTATATAGATAGGCTGTGATGTCACCGCTCTCTAGTATACGGATAGGCTGTATTCTCAGTGATGTCACTGCTCTCTAGTATACGGATAGGCTGTATTCTCAGTGATGTCACCGCTCTCTAGTATACGGATAGGCTGTATTCTCAGTGATGTCACCGCTGCTCTCTAGTATACGGATAGGCTGTATATTCTCAGTGATGTCACCGCTGCTCTCTAGTATACGGATAGGCTGTATTCTCAGTGATGTCACCGCTGCTCTCTAGTATACGGATAGGCTGTATATTCTCAGTGATGTCACCGCTGCTCTCTAGTATACGGATAGGCTGTATTCTCAGTGATGTCACCGCTCTCTAGTATACGGATAGGCTGTATTCTCAGTGATGTCACCGCTGCTCTCTAGTATACGGATAGGCTGTATTCTCAGTGATGTCACCGCTGCTCTCTAGTATACGGATAGGCTGTATTCTCAGTGATGTCACCGCTCTCTAGTATACGGATAGGCTGTATTCTCAGTGATGTCACTGCTCTCTAGTATACGGATAGGCTGTATATTCTCAGTGATGTCACTGCTCTCTAGTATACGGATAGGCTGTATATTCTCAGTGATGTCACCGCTCTCTAGTATATGGATAGGCTGTATATTCTCAGTGATGTCACCGCTCTCTAGTATACGGATAGGCTGTATATTCTCAGTGATGTCACCGCTCTCTAGTATACGGATAGGCTGTATATTCTCAGTGATGTCACCGCTCTCTAGTATATGGATAGGCTGTATTCTCAGTGATGTCACCGCTGCTCTCTAGTATACGGATAGGCTGTATATTCTCAGTGATGTCACCGCTCTCTAGTATACGGATAGGCTGTATATTCTCAGTGATGTCACCGCTCTCTAGTATACGGATAGGCTGTATTCTCAGTGATGTCACCGCTGCTCTCTAGTATACGGATAGGCTGTATTCTCAGTGATGTCACCGCTGCTCTCTAGTATACGGATAGGCTGTATATTCTCAGTGATGTCACCGCTGCTCTCTAGTATACGGATAGGCTGTATTCTCAGTGATGTCACCGCTCTCTAGTATACGGATAGGCTGTATATTCTCAGTGATGTCACCGCTCTCTAGTATACGGATAGGCTGTATTCTCAGTGATGTCACCGCTCTCTAGTATACGGATAGGCTGTATTCTCAGTGATGTCACCGCTCTCTAGTATACGGATAGGCTGTATATTCTCAGTGATGTCACCGCTCTCTAGTATACGGATAGGCTGTATTCTCAGTGATGTCACTGCTCTCTAGTATATGGATAGGCTGTATTCTCAGTGATGTCACCGCTCTCTAGTATACGGATAGGCTGTATTCTCAGTGATGTCACAGCTCTCTAGTATACGGATAGGCTGTATTCTCAGTGATGTCACCGCTCTCTAGTATATGGATAGGCTGTATTCTCAGTGATGTCACAGCTCTCTAGTATACGGATAGGCTGTATTCTCAGTGATGTCACCGCTCTCTAGTATACGGATAGGCTGTATTCTCAGTGATGTCACCGCTCTCTAGTATATGGATAGGCTGTATTCTCAGTGATGTCACCGCTCTCTAGTATACGGATAGGCTGTATATTCTCAGTGATGTCACCGCTCTCTAGTATACGGATAGGCTGTATATTCTCAGTGATGTCACCGCTCTCTAGTATACGGATAGGCTGTATATTCTCAGTGATGTCACTGCTCTCTAGTATATACATAGGCTGTATTCTCAGTGATGTCACCGCTCTCTAGTATACGGATAGGCTGTATTCTCAGTGATGTCACCGCTCTCTAGTATATGGATAGGCTGTATTCTCAGTGATGTCACCGCTCTCTAGTATATGGATAGGCTGTATATTCTCAGTGATGGCGCCGCTGCTCCGCTGACTTCTCTCTCTTCCCCAGCTGACAGCTCTGACAACTCGGACCTTGAGGACGACATAATTCTGGCGCTGAATGAGTGAGTGTCGCTGCGGCCTGGTCTGCGCCGGCTCTGGGGACGTTTCGCTGCCTCTTGGACGTTTCTTTTCTTTCTTTTGTATCCTCAGATCTTACAGAATAGTTTTATAGAAAAAACAAAAAACTGTAACCAAAAAATCCTGGGCCGCCCCTCCCCCGCGGCCGCTTCAGTTTCCTTCAGTTTTTTATCGTCTTGTCGGATTCTTTCGGGGGAGGATTTTTTTTTCTTCTCTTTTGTCAGGAAAGTATTTTTATGACAGAATTGTAATATATTCCCTAGGAGGCGTATGGGGGGCGGGGGAGGGGAGGGGCGGGGGGGGCGTGCGGTGACCCATCAGTGTGACAGAGGAGTTCATTTTAATGGGGTTGTCCTGCGAGGGGTCGGAGGGTCATTCAGTATTACAGAGGTGCGCCCGGGGGAGGGGCATCATGTGACACAGACTTCCGCACCCCTCCCCCCATGTTCATATCAGATCTGATGTTTTAGTTTCTTGTGAATCCGAAATCCAGAGATCGTTTCTGTAAAGTGTATTTATTTATAAAATAAAGGGAAAGTCCCGTTGTCAGCGGCGCCGCTGCTCTCTGTTGTCAGGTACCTGCACACTCGGCTCTCATAGAGGTCAAAGAGTCAGAAAGTGACGGCAGCGAATACAGGTCATAGCGCTCGCACCGCAGGGACGGGGGAGGGGGGACGAAAACCGGGACACAAGTGTCAGACCATTGTCCACAATATCCGCTAGGTCACCGGTCAGTGACTACCCCGTATACACAAGCTGTGCTGTCCTGTATATACTGACCCTTATATCATAGTCAGGGGTCAGCATGGACGCTGTGACCGGTCAGTGACTACCCCGTATACACAAGCTGTGCTGTCCTGTATATACTGACCCTTATATCATAGTCAGGTCAGCATGGACGCTGTGACCGGTCAGTGACTACCCCGTATACACAAGCTGTGCTGTCCTGTATATACTGACCCTTATATCATAGTCAGGGGTCAGCATGGACGCTGTGACCGGTCAGTGACTACCCCGTATACACAAGCTGTGCTGTCCTGTATATACTGACCCTTATATCATAGTCAGGGGTCAGCATGGGCGCTGTGACCGGTCAGTGACTACCCCGTATACACAAGCTGTGCTGTCCTGTATATACTGACCCTTATATCATAGTCAGGGGTCAGCATGGGCGCCGTGACCGGTCAGTGACTACCCCGTATACACAAGCTGTGCTGTCCTGTATATACTGACCCTTATATCATAGTCAGGGGTCAGCATGGGCGCCGTGACCGGTCAGTGACTACCCCGTATACACAAGCTGTGCTGTCCTGTATATACTGACCCTTATATCATAGTCAGGGGTCAGCATGGGCGCAGTGACCGGTCAGTGACTAATCCGTATACACAAGCTGTGCTGTCCTGTATATACTGACCCTTATATCATAGTCAGGGGTCAGCATGGGCGCAGTGACCGGTCAGTGACTAATCCGTATACACAAGCTGTGCTGTCCTGTATATACTGACCCTTATATCATAGTCAGGGGTCAGCATGGGCGCTGTGACCGGTCAGTGACTACCCCGTATACACAAGCTGTGCTGTCCTGTATATACTGACCCTTATATCATAGTCAGGGGTCAGCATGGGCGCTGTGACCGGTCAGTGACTACCCCGTATACACAAGCTGTGCTGTCCTGTATATACTGACCCTTATATCATAGTCAGGGGTCAGCATGGGCGCAGTGACCGGTCAGTGACTACCCCGTATACACAAGCTGTGCTGTCCTGTATATACTGACCCTTATATCATAGTCAGGGGTCAGCATGGGCGCAGTGACCGGTCAGTGACTACCCCGTATACACAAGCTGTGCTGTCCTGTATATACTGACCCTTATATCATAGTCAGGGGTCAGCATGGGCGCTGTGACCGGTCAGTGACTACCCCGTATACACAAGCTGCGCTGTCCTGTATATCCTGACCCTCATATCATAGTCAGGGGTCAGCATGGACGCTGTGACCGGTCAGTGACTACCCCGTATACACAAGCTGCGCTGTCCTGTATATACTGACCCTCATATCATAGTCAGGGGTCAGCATGGGCGCTGTGACCGGTCAGTGACTACTCCATATACACAAGCTGTGGATAGTTGTGCACCGTTGTCCTTGGCTGCAGTTTCCGGTCTCAGTGGCGCCTCTTGCTGGATGTTTTCTCTTGATCACACTCTTGGTATTCTCTCTCCATATTGCTGAGCCAGCAGACCCCATACAGTTGGGGGGGGGGGGGGGGGGTCCTGCCCGCCAGCGCTCGCTCCCGCTCCTCATTTCCCCTGGTCACGGCTTCTATCACTTCTGGTTTCCTGATCACATCTCATCGCTATAAAATCTCTAGAGACAGAAGCCGCTGTGGTCAAAAGTCAAAGCTTGACTCGAGGAAGAGAAGACTTCAGTGGTTTATGGTCAAAGACCTCAAAACTCTGGACCCCAATTTACTGATCAGTTGAATAGAAGGTTATGGCGTCAGGGTTGGTGAAATCCAACAGACGGGCCCAGTCCAAAGAGGTGCCGCAGCAGCCAAACCACAGACCAGACTGGACTTTATACCGTATGTACTCGAGTATAAGCCAAATTTTTCAGTCCAGTTTTTGTGCTGATAAACCCCCCCTCGGCTTATACTCGAGTCAGTAAGTTCTCCCAGTGTATTGTGGTAAAATTGGGGGCCTCAACTTATATGTGAGTATATACAGTATATCAGTCATGGAGGCAGCAAACTTCAGAACATCTAGTAACCCGAGTCACAGACCCCCCCCCCCCCCCCTATATATATATATATATATATATATATATATATATGCAGCTATAGACCCAACCTCAGGATATAGGGGTGTGCAGGGATATAAATCTGTATCCTCCCCCTGCCCTGAACATGATAGAGCTCATCCCTGCCATGTGTATCTATATGTATGGTCCTGTATCTCACCCCGGCCCTGTATATACATATATATATACACCCCCCCTGTAATATACACTACATATATATATATATATATATATACACCCCCTTCCCCTGATAGATCTCATCCTTGCAGTGTGTATCTATATGTATGGTCCTGTATCTCACCCCGGCCCTATATACACCCCCCCCCCCCCCCCCGTGTATATACACTACACATATACCCCCCCCCCCCCACACATGATAGAGCTCATCCCTGCCATGTGTATCTATATGTATGGTCCTGTATCTCACCCCGGCCCTGTATATACATATATATATACACCCCCCCTGTAATATACACTACATATATATATATATACCCCCTTCCCCTGATAGATCTCATCCTTGCAGTGTGTATCTATATGTATGGTCCTGTATCTCACCCCGGCCCTATATACACCCCCCCCCCCCCCCCGTGTATATACACTACACATATACCCCCCCCCCCCCCCACATGATAGAGCTCATCCCTGCCATGTGTATCTATATGTATGGTCCTGTATCTCACCCCGGCCCTGTATATACATATATATACCTCCCCCCCCCCCCCCCCGTATATACACCCTGCTCTCACGTTGCGGGGGCCATATTGAAGATCTGTTGGTTTAGTTTCCATTTAGAAGGGGAAGTGGGGGGACAGATCTGCTTATTGCACCCCCCCCCCCCCCCCAGTATTTGCATGTGTCCCGCAGATGTCGCCCCCACCCCCACCCGGTGTCTCTTCAGTGTTGGATTTCATGCAAACCAGAGGCAGTGAATGGAAATACAGCCGGCGTTGCGATTCATTTACCTATAAGCAGGTCTTGTCTCGCCCTCGTTCATGAGCCGGGCGTGCTGACATCCCCTGCGGCGCTCACCCAACTCTTTCACATTCCTGATTGAGTGTTACATTAGCACCCAATGAGAATGATTGACACATTGTACCAAACAACCAGCTCTTCTGCATTTCTTAGTATAATCTCCCCCCCATCTGTGGCCAGTGGTTTGTTCCATTACACTAATAACTTCACAGTGTGGAACATACCATTGTACACAAGCAGGGGGCGATTATATTGCACAGACGGATATTGTTAGTTGCAGGAACCGTCCACGAAAACCTGACTGTGATACGGAGTGCAGGCCAATAGGGGGCGACAAGACCACCGCCGAAGCCCCGCACCATGTATAACACAATCTCTCCCCTCACTCCTGTGCAGAGCCGTGTGTTTCCATGGTAACAGACTACATACAAGCCCTGTGTCGTCTGATCCCGTGTGATACAAGATGGAGGCACAGGAGCTGCGTACGTAAAACGGCAGATTTATTGCAGCTGACACAGTAGAGACTGTCACAGCGCCCCCTGTCTACATAGGAAGATCAGGCAGAGCGAATCAATCCTGCAGTGTGACTGGAGACAACAGGACAGAACACTACAACTCCCAGCATGCCCCTGGCTCCGCCCATCACAGGGCGCTCCTAGAAGAGGATGGAGGGGGATGCTGGGAGTTGTAGTGTATCGCTGACCCCGCTGACGTAACATCTGCCACATGTGAATATCGCCAAAGCATCGGAATCCCTTCTATACCGAGAGTCAGTGACAGCAGCGCCCCCTACAGGCAGCAGCGGGGGAGGGGAGAAGTCACAGATCTGCTGCCTGTGATACCGCCATCCCCTGCCAGGTAAGTGCCGCCATCTTTATCCTCTCACCATTGTCATCATCTCCGCTGGACTTGAAACCTCGTCCCTCTCACGCGGCTGACCACTGCGTCCTGCTCACGCGGCTGACTACTCCGTCCCTCTCACGCGGCTGACTACTCCGTCCCTCTCACGCGGCTGACTACTCCGTCCCTCTCACGCGGCTGACTACTCCGTCCCTCTCACGCGGCTGACTACTCCGTCCCTCTCACGCGGCTGACCACTGCGTCCCACTCACGCGGCTGACTACTCCGTCCCTCTCACGCGGCTGACTACTCCGTCCCTCTCACGCGGCTGACTACTCCGTCCCTCTCACGCGGCTGACCACTGCGTCCTGCTCACGCGGCTGACTACTCCGTCCCTCCCACGCGGCTGACCACTGCGTCCTGCTCACGCGGCTGACTACTCCGTCCCACTCACGCGGCTGACTACTCCGTCCCACTCACGCGGCTGACTACTCCGTCCCACTCACGCGGCTGACTACTCCGTCCCACTCACGCGGCTGACCACTGCGTCCCACTCACGCGGCTGACTACTCCGTCCCACTCACGCGGCTGACTACTCCGTCCCACTCACGCGGCTGACTACTCCGTCCCACTCACGCGGCTGACCACTGCGTCCCTCCCACGCGGCTGACTACTCCGTCCCACTCACGCGGCTGACTACTCCGTCCCACTCACGCGGCTGACTACTCCGTCCCTCTCACGCGGCTGACCACTGCGTCCCTCTCACGTGGTTGACTACTCCGTCCCACTCACGCGGCTGACCACTGCGTCCCACTCACGCGGCTGACTACTCCGTCCCACTCACGCGGCTGACTACTCCGTCCCACTCACGCGGCTGACCACTGCGTCCCACTCACGCGGCTGACCACTGCGTCCCTCCCACGCGGCTGACTACTCCGTCCCACTCACGCGGCTGACTACTCCGTCCCACTCACGCGGCTGACTACTCCGTCCCACTCACGCGGCTGACCACTGCGTCCCACTCACGCGGCTGACTACTCCGTCCCACTCACGCGGCTGACCACTCCGTCCCACTCACGCGGCTGACCACTGCGTCCCTCTCACGCGACTGACCACTGCGTCCCTCTCACGCGGCTGACCACTGCGTCCCTCTCACGCGGCTGACCACTGCGTCCCTCTCACGCGGCTGACCACTGCGTCCCTCTCACGCGGCTGACCACTGCGTCCCTCTCACGTGGCTGACTACTCCGTCCCACTGCATCCCTCCCACGCGGCTGACTACTGCGTCCCTCCCACGCGGCTGACCACTGCGTCCCTCTCACGCGGCTGACCACTGCGTCCCGCTCACGCGGCTGACCACTGCGTCCCTCCCACGTGGCTGACCACTGCGTCCCACTCACGCGGCTGACCACTGCGTCCCACTCACGTGGCTGACTACTCCGTCCCACTGCATCCCTCCCACGCGGCTGACTACTGCGTCCCTCTCACGTGGCTGACTACTCCGTCCCTCCCACGCGGCTGACCACTGCATCTCGCTCACGCGGCTGACTACTCCATCCCGCAGCTGACTACTGCGTCCTGTCACAATTGTAACGACCCTTCAGCTGTGAGAGGTTTTAGGTCCGGACGGGCTTTCTGGTGATAGGACAACGGTGAGGAAACAAATGGCGGAGGGGGCGCCGGCCCTATGACATCTGTAGCTGGGGCTGTCCCCTCTGCGGCAGGTGACTGATGTGAGACCCCCGGGTCATGTGACCCTCCCCCGGCGCAGGATGAAGGCGCACACACAGGACACGTTGGAGAGGAGCATTTAATATATTGGGAGGCGTCTGCTCTATAGGAGTAAGTGCTGAATACAAACAGGCCCGGTACACGAGGTCACAGTCCTGGGGGAGGGGGGGTGGTCCGTGCCCCCGCCCGGCGCCGTGCTACTGGACAAAATCACTAAAGAAAAAGGTGCAAACACGTGGGAAGGGGGTAACACGTGGCACTGGGGACGGACATGAGTCTTATGACTGAGCCATGATCTCCTGTAGGGGGCGCAAACACTACCAAAGTGCAACTGCAGAGAAGTCACATGACAGGAGCCCTCACATGGCCGCGCGGGGCGTCACAGTGGTTCAGTGCAGTGGCGTCTTATGGTGGGCTCCGCCTCCTGTGGGGTCGTAGCCACGCCAGCTAAAAAGTCATAGGATGAATACACCCCCGAGCCCTGAATAATGAACCAGGGTCACATGACACATAACTGGGGGGGAGGGGGGTAAAGTCTGGGAGGCCCCTGTGAAATGGACAAGTGACGACCCCTTGGCTGACCCCAGTGCCCTGGTTAGGACCCCTCCCCCGTGACAGAAATGATCACACATGAAACTTGTCCATTCTGGGAGTTTTACTAATCACATTCAAGACCCATCCAAAAAACACAAAAACTAGCGAGACCCCAAGATCGGAGCCGCAGGACTACAAGGGCCAGAAGCCGCGCGAGCCTCATGGGACTTGTAGTGCTGGCGGCATCACAGGTAACAGAGGTGGCAGCGTAACCGGACATGGACTGAGGCCGCTCCACGATGGATTGGTCATGTCTGCTCACACTATACACAGCCCAGACACGGCCAATCCATCCTGCAGGCGACCTCCGACCCCCCCTACATGTGGGGTTGGTGACTGCGCCCCCATAACAGCAGAACCCGTCTATAGAGTCCCTAGTACACCACATAGGTAACCCGCGCCCACCCTGGGCTGATCCGCTGACACCCAGAGGGTACAAGACGCCCCCTCCCCCCCCCCCCCGGGTCAATGGAAAAAGCAATACGGAACAAAACGCAGAACTGAGCGAGGAAGAGACACGGGAGTAATAAGGTGAACGCAGCGACAAGATGGCGGGTCCCGTACAGAAGGCGCGCACAGCGCTGCGCCCGGCCGAGGTTTCCGTCACTCCCTCATTTGCATCACTTACTCCGGATCAATTTCACCCGACGCCCGATACACAAATAAAGACAAATCAGCGGCGAGACTCCGACACCCGATCCGCACCATCGCGTCACGTCTCCTGAGATATCCCGCCCTACACGCGTGTCTTCATACATGTTAACACACAGGCTAGCAAGCCACACCCACGTGGCGAGTACGTCAGAAACGACACCAAACCTCAAGTACACCGAAACCCGTAAACTGGTGCAGACAACAAGCAGACGCAGCGACGGCTTGGCGAATACGCAACACGTTACACGCCTGAGAAGCATCCTACGGAGAAGTGTGGTGTCAATAGCCTGGCAGTGACAGGGTTAATAGTGATTGTAGCTACAGGGACCCGTGCGGCGCGGTGTCAGGGCGCGAAACGTATGAAGCCTCATTAGAAGATAACGAGCGGCTCCGATCCCCGGGGGCTCCTACTGGGTATAAACAGGGCGCAGCTAATAAGAGCCCAGGGGGGCCACTCCCCTCCCCCGCACACACACATCCGCGTCACGTAGACAATAAGGCACTCAGGGACCCCCGCTACCCAAGACTCCAGAACACACAAACCTAAAAATAGTAGGAGGCCCCCCAAGAAACTAATATACACCCCCACGCCAAATCTGAAAACATAAGAACCGGCGAGGGGCCCCGGGGAAGAATAAAAAGGACAAAAATCATCATCATCATCATCTGTCCAGCAGCAACGACTGGGACCTTCAGTTCATATAAAACATGGACCTGACGTGACGGCTGCGCCTTAACCCTACAAATGCTGGAAGGGCCCGGCCTGCAGCAAGGACGCCCACAGCATTTATAGGGTTAGTGCAGCAACCATGACCCTTGTAACATTGGGGGACCTCAGGGGGGGCAGTGGTCCGGCAGGAGGGGGGCTCAGGCATTGTCTTTGACCAGCACAATAATCATGTTCTCCTCTAGTTTGCCCACAACTCGCTGGGCGCTCTGCTGGTACAGCTGGTGGAAGTCACAGGGGGGGAAGGCGTAGAGCATGCCCGAGGGGTCCCTGCCCTTGCTGCTGGCCCCCACAGGGAGGCTGATGACCCCGGCCGCCTGCTTTTGTTTTAGGTAGGAGACCAGGTTCCTGAGCAGGCGGCGCTGTAATCCGGGCTCCCCGGGCATCACCCCTTCGTTCTGAGGGGCCTGGATGGCGACAAGTACAGCATAGCCTCCCGTGGTGCCCTGCCTCACCCGGCGGGTTACCTCCTCTAGTTTAGGCTGGTCAAGCCGGAGTCTCTGAGCAATTTTGAGCTGTGTCAGGCTGCCCGCTCCGGGGGCTGTGCGGTCTCTGAGGAGGGCAGCGGGCACATCGCGGTCACCTTCCAAGAAGTGAAGGTAGGTAGGAAAACAGCTGTTCTTCAGTACCAGGTGACCGCACCACACAGGCGGCAGCGTCCGACCTTTCTCCACCACTGGTGAGGAGGGTCTCTCTGCAGGGGGCTCTGGGGGTCTCGGGTGGTGATTCCTCCTGGGCTGGGGGGGCTCAGGAGTTGGGGGCCGGGGCTTGTCCTGTGCTGGGGTACGGTGGTTATGGGGTGGTGATGGAGGGGTGCTTGGCTCTCGGTCAGACAGGTCCCTCCTGGGACGGTCCGGACTGCGCTCCACTCTGCTCCTCCCTCTGTCACCGGACAAGCTGCGCCGGCGCCGCCGCTCCTCTCTGCTCTTGGAGCTGCTGCTTCCTCCTCCTCCTCGGTCTCCACTGCGGCTGCGGGCGCCTTGCCCAGCGCTGCGCCGCTCAGAGTTCAGCCAGCCCGCCTCCACGAAGGGCCGCTCTCGGTCAGAGTAGAGAAGGTGCGGGGGAGTGCGGTCTCTGACCCGTAGGTCGGGCTCCAGCGCTGCCCGATGGCGGCTGTAGGCCTCAGTCTGTAGAAGCTCGTAGGACAGAGGCAGGGGGTATGGAGTGGGCTGGATGGGCGTATAGCGAGAGACCGCCGCGGCTGCCGCTTCCTCGGGTGTCACTTTTGCAAAGTCCACGCGCAGCCGGCGGTCCCCGAGGGGGAACCCCCTCATCTGGGTGCAGGCGGCCTGGGCAGCGTCCAAGCTTTCGTACTGGATGTAGGCGAAGCTGTCGCCCTTCACATAGTCCACAGTGCGGATACTCCCAAAGCGGTCAAACTCTCGGGCGAGGGCAGCCAGGGAGGTGTTGGGGCCCAGACCCCCCACCCAGAGCCTTGTGCTGGGGTTGGCTTTGCCATATCCGATTTTCATGGCGTTTCTCCCTAGCAGGCGGCCGCTCATTGCCAGCTTTGCCCGATGTGCCATGTCCAGGTTCTGGAACTTGAGGAAGGCGTAGGCGGCCCCTTGGCCCCGGGCAGGGCGCTTGATGACAACCTCCTCGATGGGGCCGTACTTGTCGAAGGCTCGGCGCAGGTCGGCCTCGGACACGTTGTGGTCCAGGTTCCCGATGAACAGGTTGCGGGTGGCTCGGTGGTCGTCCTCGGGGGCCAGTTGCTCACTGTCATCGTTGGCGGTGGCCCCGCGGGCCCTCTCCTCATACAGGCTCTGGTAGTAGGCCTCAGCGGAGGCGGTGGTGCTGCTGGAGGAGCTGAGGGCCGGGGGCAGCAGCAGGTGTCGGGGGGCCGGCAGGGTGGCGCTGCTGAGGGGCAGGGGTCGGCTGGGCTGCTGGGTAAATACAGGCTCCACCAGCAGGGGGCGGTCATACAGCAGGGGCCGCAGCTTGGCGTGTCGGGCTTGTCTGGCCTCTGCCGGCCGCCGGAAGTTGATGTAGGCCACTCGGCCCAGGTCCGGGGTGTGCGACAGTTTCACGCTGATCTCCCCGAAGCGCTGGAAGTGTCGGAAGAGCCAGTCCTCCAGCAGCGGCTCCGGCAGCGCCGAGCCCAGGTTACTGATCAGCAGCGTCTTGTACTCCGGCACATCGGCCTGGCTGGGGAGGAGCAGCGGCCGGGGAGGAGGATTGTCGCGGGGCCGCCGGGAGGACGATGACGAGGAGGCCCCGGCCTGGTTGGGCCTCTCCCGCCTACCCGAGCTCTTGTGGTGTCCGCTGCCGGCCTCCTCCCTCCGCTCTCGGGCCCGCTTAGCGCGGCCGGGACTGGACTCTCGCCGCTCGCTCTGCCGCTTCATGCTGCTCCCGGTCTTGCCGTGCTGGGAAACCGCGCTCACTCCGCGGCCGCCATCTTCCACAATGAGTCGAGAGGGAGAACGTGTGACGTCATCAGGGGGCGCCGGGCACAGGGCGTGGTCCGACATTGTCAGGTGACCTGCGCGCCAAGACTTGCTTCGAATTTGACCTCACAGAATAGGCGGGGCCTGGATGACGTCAATGACAGGAGCGAGGCGTCGCTACGGAGACGGCCAGTGGCTGTGATTGGTCATTAGGAAGGAAATGCTAGGAGGCGTGTCAGGCTCCAGAAACATGGCGGCGCGGAAGGGGGCGTGGTCCGAACAGTCACCAGAGAGAAAAAGGGGTGGGTTGCGTTTTCTTAATGCTCCGCCCATTTATATAAAGCAAACCTTGGAACAGGAAAATACAGACAGAGAGGGAAGGGGAGTAGTCACCGACTACCAGACATGAGAGCGGTCACCGACTACCAGACATGAGAGCGGTCACCGACTACCAGACATGAGAGCGGTCACCGACTACCAGACATGAGAGCGGTCACCGACTACCAGACATGAGAGAGCGGTCACCGACTACCAGACGTGAGAGAGCGGTCACCGACTACCAGACGAGAGAGCGGTCACCGACTACCAGACATGAGAGCGGTCACCGACTACCAGACATGAGAGAGCGGTCACCGACTACCAGACATGAGAGCGGTCACCGACTACCAGACATGAGAGCGGTCACCGACTACCAGACATGAGAGAGCGGTCACCGACTACCAGACGTGAGAGAGCGGTCACCGACTACCAGACATGAGAGAGCGGTCACCGACTACCAGACGAGAGAGCGGTCACCGACTACCAGACATGAGAGCGGTCACCGACTACCAGACGAGAGAGCGGTCACCGACTACCAGACATGAGAGAGCGGTCACCGACTACCAGACATGAGAGCGGTCACCGACTACCAGACATGAGAGCGGTCACCGACTACCAGACATGAGAGCGGTCACCGACTACCAGACGAGAGAGCGGTCACCGACTACCAGACATGAGAGCGGTCACCGACTACCAGACATGAGAGCGGTCACCGACTACCAGACATGAGAGAGCGGTCACCGACTACCAGACGTGAGAGAGCGGTCACCGACTACCAGACATGAGAGAGCGGTCACCGACTACCAGACGAGAGAGCGGTCACCGACTACCAGACATGAGAGCGGTCACCGACTACCAGACGAGAGAGCGGTCACCGACTACCAGACATGAGAGAGCGGTCACCGACTACCAGACATGAGAGCGGTCACCGACTACCAGACATGAGAGCGGTCACCGACTACCAGACATGAGAGCGGTCACCGACTACCAGACATGAGAGCGGTCACCGACTACCAGACATGAGAGCGGTCACCGACTACCAGACATGAGAGAGCAGTCACCGACTACCAGACATGAGAGCGGTCACCGACTACCAGACATGAGAGCGGTCACCGACTACCAGACATGAGAGAGCAGTCACCGACTACCAGACGTGAGAGCGGTCACCGACTACCAGACATGAGAGAGCGGTCACCGACTACCAGACGTGAGAGAGCGGTCACCGACTACCAGACGTGAGAGCGGTCACCGACTACCAGACATGAGAGCGGTCACCGACTACCAGACGAGAGAGCGGTCACCGACTACCAGACGAGAGAGCGGTCACCGACTACCAGACGAGAGAGCGGTCACCGACTACCAGACATGAGAGCGGTCACCGACTACCAGACGAGAGAGCGGTCACCGACTACCAGACGTGAGAGCGGTCACCGACTACCAGACGTGAGAGCGGTCACCGACTACCAGACGTGAGAGCGGTCACCGACTACCAGACATGAGAGCGGTCACCGACTACCAGACATGAGAGCGGTCACCGACTACCAGACATGAGAGCGGTCACCGACTACCAGACATGAGAGCGGTCACCGACTACCAGACATGAGAGCGGTCACCGACTACCAGACGAGAGAGCGGTCACCGACTACCAGACGAGAGAGCGGTCACCGACTACCAGACATGAGAGCGGTCACCGACTACCAGACGAGAGAGCGGTCACCGACTACCAGACGAGAGAGCGGTCACCGACTACCAGACATGAGAGCGGTCACCGACTACCAGACATGAGAGCGGTCACCGACTACCAGACGAGAGAGCGGTCACCGACTACCAGACGAGAGAGCGGTCACCGACTACCAGACATGAGAGCGGTCACCGACTACCAGACATGAGAGCGGTCACCGACTACCAGACGAGAGAGCGGTCACCGACTACCAGACGAGAGAGCGGTCACCGACTACCAGACATGAGAGCGGTCACCGACTACCAGACATGAGAGCGGTCACCGACTACCAGACGAGAGAGCGGTCACCGACTACCAGACGAGAGAGCGGTCACCGACTACCAGACATGAGAGCGGTCACCGACTACCAGACATGAGAGCGGTCACCGACTACCAGACATGAGAGCGGTCACCGACTACCAGACATGAGAGCGGTCACCGACTACCAGACGTGAGAGAGCGGTCACCGACTACCAGACGAGAGAGCGGTCACCGACTACCAGACATGAGAGCGGTCACCGACTACCAGACGAGAGAGCGGTCACCGACTACCAGACGAGAGAGCGGTCACCGACTACCAGACGAGAGAGCGGTCACCGACTACCAGACGAGAGAGCGGTCACCGACTACCAGACGAGAGAGCGGTCACCGACTACCAGACGAGAGAGCGGTCACCGACTACCAGACATGAGAGCGGTCACCGACTACCAGACATGAGAGCGGTCACCGACTACCAGACGAGAGAGCGGTCACCGACTACCAGACGAGAGAGCGGTCACCGACTACCAGACATGAGAGCGGTCACCGACTACCAGACATGAGAGCGGTCACCGACTACCAGACGAGAGAGCGGTCACCGACTACCAGACAAGAGAGCGGTCACCGACTACCAGACATGAGAGCGGTCACCGACTACCAGACATGAGAGCGGTCACCGACTACCAGACATGAGAGCGGTCACCGACTACCAGACGTGAGAGAGCGGTCACCGACTACCAGACGAGAGAGCGGTCACCGACTACCAGACATGAGAGCGGTCACCGACTACCAGACGAGAGAGCGGTCACCGACTACCAGACGAGAGAGCGGTCACCGACTACCAGACGAGAGAGCGGTCACCGACTACCAGACATGAGAGCGGTCACCGACTACCAGACGAGAGAGAGCGGTCACCGACTACCAGACATGAGAGCGGTCACCGACTACCAGACGAGAGAGAGCGGTCACCGACTACCAGACGTGAGAGCGGTCACCGACTACCAGACGAGAGAGCGGTCACCGACTACCAGACGAGAGAGCGGTCACCGACTACCAGACATGAGAGCGGTCACCGACTACCAGACGAGAGAGCGGTCACCGACTACCAGACGAGAGAGCGGTCACCGACTACCAGACATGAGAGCGGTCACCGACTACCAGACATGAGAGCGGTCACCGACTACCAGACGAGAGAGCGGTCACCGACTACCAGACGAGAGAGCGGTCACCGACTACCAGACATGAGAGCGGTCACCGACTACCAGACATGAGAGCGGTCACCGACTACCAGACGAGAGAGCGGTCACCGACTACCAGACAAGAGAGCGGTCACCGACTACCAGACATGAGAGCGGTCACCGACTACCAGACATGAGAGCGGTCACCGACTACCAGACATGAGAGCGGTCACCGACTACCAGACGTGAGAGAGCGGTCACCGACTACCAGACGAGAGAGCGGTCACCGACTACCAGACATGAGAGCGGTCACCGACTACCAGACGAGAGAGCGGTCACCGACTACCAGACGAGAGAGCGGTCACCGACTACCAGACGAGAGAGCGGTCACCGACTACCAGACATGAGAGCGGTCACCGACTACCAGACGAGAGAGAGCGGTCACCGACTACCAGACATGAGAGCGGTCACCGACTACCAGACGAGAGAGAGCGGTCACCGACTACCAGACGTGAGAGCGGTCACCGACTACCAGACATGAGAGCGGTCACCGACTACCAGACATGAGAGCGGTCACCGACTACCAGACATGAGAGCGGTCACCGACTACCAGACATGAGAGCGGTCACCGACTACCAGACGAGAGAGCGGTCACCGACTACCAGACATGAGAGCGGTCACCGACTACCAGACGAGAGAGCGGTCACCGACTACCAGACGAGAGAGCGGTCACCGACTACCAGACGAGAGAGCGGTCACCGACTACCAGACATGAGAGCGGTCACCGACTACCAGACATGAGAGCGGTCACCGACTACCAGACGAGAGAGCGGTCACCGACTACCAGACGAGAGAGCGGTCACCGACTACCAGACATGAGAGCGCGGTCACCGACTACCAGACATGAGAGCGGTCACCGACTACCAGACATGAGAGCGGTCACCGACTACCAGACATGAGAGCGGTCACCGACTACCAGACATGAGAGCGGTCACCGACTACCAGACATGAGAGCGGTCACCGACTACCAGACGAGAGAGCGGTCACCGACTACCAGACGAGAGAGCGGTCACCGACTACCAGACGAGAGAGCGGTCACCGACTACCAGACATGAGAGCGGTCACCGACTACCAGACATGAGAGCGGTCACCGACTACCAGACGAGAGAGAGCGGTCACCGACTACCAGACATGAGAGCGGTCACCGACTACCAGACGAGAGAGAGCGGTCACCGACTACCAGACGTGAGAGCGGTCACCGACTACCAGACATGAGAGCGGTCACCGACTACCAGACATGAGAGCGGTCACCGACTACCAGACATGAGAGCGGTCACCGACTACCAGACATGAGAGCGGTCACCGACTACCAGACGAGAGAGCGGTCACCGACTACCAGACATGAGAGCGGTCACCGACTACCAGACGAGAGAGCGGTCACCGACTACCAGACGAGAGAGCGGTCACCGACTACCAGACGAGAGAGCGGTCACCGACTACCAGACATGAGAGCGGTCACCGACTACCAGACATGAGAGCGGTCACCGACTACCAGACGAGAGAGCGGTCACCGACTACCAGACGAGAGAGCGGTCACCGACTACCAGACATGAGAGCGCGGTCACCGACTACCAGACATGAGAGCGGTCACCGACTACCAGACATGAGAGCGGTCACCGACTACCAGACATGAGAGCGGTCACCGACTACCAGACATGAGAGCGGTCACCGACTACCAGACATGAGAGCGGTCACCGACTACCAGACGAGAGAGCGGTCACCGACTACCAGACGAGAGAGCGGTCACCGACTACCAGACGAGAGAGCGGTCACCGACTACCAGACATGAGAGCGGTCACCGACTACCAGACATGAGAGCGGTCACCGACTACCAGACGAGAGAGCGGTCACCGACTACCAGACGAGAGAGCGGTCACCGACTACCAGACATGAGAGCGGTCACCGACTACCAGACGAGAGAGCGGTCACCGACTACCAGACATGAGAGAGGTCACCGACTACCAGACGAGAGAGCGGTCACCGACTACCAGACGAGAGAGCGGTCACCGACTACCAGACGTGAGAGCGGTCACCGACTACCAGACGTGAGAGCGGTCACCGACTACCAGACATGAGAGCGGTCACCGACTACCAGACGTGAGAGCGGTCACCGACTACCAGACGTGAGAGCGGTCACCGACTACCAGACATGAGAGCGGTCACCGACTACCAGACATGAGAGCGGTCACCGACTACCAGACGTGAGAGAGTGGTCACCGACTACCAGACATGAGAGCGGTCACCGACTACCAGACATGAGAGCGGTCACCGACTGCCAGACGTGAGAGAGCGGTCACCGACTACCAGACGAGAGAGAGCGGTCACCGACTACCAGACGTGAGAGAGCGGTCACCGACTACCAGACATGAGAGCGGTCACCGACTACCAGACGAGAGAGCGGTCACCGACTACCAGACATGAGAGCGGTCACCGACTACCAGACGAGAGAGAGCGGTCACCGACTACCAGACATGAGAGCGGTCACCGACTACCAGACGAGAGAGAGCGGTCTAATAGGGCAGTGCTCTCTCTTTGATCTGCTGCTGATGTCTCGCAGTTTTCTGGAGTCACAAATTTTGGTCCATATTTTTCCCTTTATTTCCCGGGGTCTTCTGGGAGGGGCTTCTAGACTTACCCGCTGCATCCCTGGGTCATGTGACTGCTCATGTGCCGCACCCCACAGATCTAATGCAGAAAGCGCTATGGCGGTTATAACCACACTGCTTGCTCTGGCACTTCAGTACAGACAATGTATCAGCCCCACCGCGAGACCGTCTGTACAAGCCGCAGCCACAAGACCGTCTGTACAAGCCGCAGCCACAAGACCGTCTGTACAAGCCGCAGCCACAAGACCGTCTGTACAAGCCGCAGCCACAAGACCGTCTGTACAAGCCGCAGCCACAAGACCGTCTGTACAAGCCGCAGCCACAAGACCGTCTGTACAAGCCGCAGCCACCCAGGGGTTAGAACACAATACACCACACAAGTCACAAGACCACCGTGTAACATCCAGATCTCCAGACCCCCCTCTCCTGTGCTGCAGACACCAAACCTCAGGAATATGGTGATTGTCAGCAGCTCACTGTCACCTCCAACTAACACAGGAACATTCCCATGTGGAGAGAAGAGGAGCAAAACCTGCCCCCACATACTGACCCCTGACAGGATAGAGATCCCAAACTAACAGGGAATATAAGACCCCGGGACTGTAACACCGCATGTAGTGTATGTAATAATGTGCAGCAAGTGTCCCCCTGATAATCTGTATGATGGAGAGACCGGACAGCAGCTCAGAGTGCGGAGGAACTCACATCGCCATACAATTAGAGAGCAAAGACTGGACCTGCCCGCACATACTGACCACTGACAGGATAGAGATCCCAAACTAACAGGGAATATAAGACCCCGGGACTGTAACACCGCATGTAGTGTATGTAATAATGTGCAGCAAGTGTCCCCCTGATAATCTGTATGATGGAGAGACCGGACCGCAGCTCAGAGTGCGGAGGAACTCACATCGCCATACAATTAGAGAGCGAAGACTGGACCTTCCCGTATCAGAACATTTCTGCAGTGAGGATCAGAATATCACCCAGCACAGGAGAGTTTTGGTTTTAAGAGGGAATTTTAAATCACAGAGAGAACGACGGATCTATGAGTGTAACTTCATGGCCCTGAGAAGGGGTTAAATCTGTCACATGGTTTATGGCATCTTACAGACATCACTGACCTGAGACCTGATAAGACCCTGGAAGTGTTACATGGTCTCTACCAATTACTAATAACCCCCCCCCCCCCCCCCCCCGGATCTCTCCCCCTATGTGTCCCTCTGTATATAAATATTCATCCTGCAGAAGTGTTTTTACATTTACTTGAGAAAGGAGCCGAGAGATCCGAGACGTTGTGACCCGTCCTCATTATTAGCCATTAATAGGGGTCACCGACTGAAGACTCACAAGGTTTTTGTTTTTTATATTAGCAGATTCAGACAAGAAGCAGAAAGGGTTTCATGGAGTGAAATTTAATATTCGCAGCTCCACAAAGAGACCGTGATGTACAATAAATAGAGCGCAACAGCAAACCTGCCCCCTGGTGGAAAACCACAGTCCAGCAATGAGTGTGCAGCTCGCCCCCAGCAAATCCCGCACCGGCCTGAGGAACCCGGAATACACTTTGCTTGATTAATTACATCCAGAGCTGAATTCCTAATTCTGCAGATCACCAGTGAGCACTCAGTCTGCAGGAAATCTCTCACTGCTGCCACCCGCTGGCTCTATGTCTGAATGGTGGTGACAGCACCCGACTCTACTAAGCTCCAGCTGTCAGCAGAAATGTCACTGAGGCTTTGGATGTGACTGGAGAACAGAACATGATGTGACAGTCAATAAGTGTGCAGCGGTGACACAATGTATAGTGATCAGGTGTAGCGGTGACACAATGTATAGTGATCAGGTGTAGCAGAGTGCAGCGGTGACACAATGTATAGTGATCAGGTGTAGCGGTGACACAATGTATAGTGATCAGGTGTAGCAGAGTGCAGCGGTGACACAATGTATAGTGATCAGGTGTAGCGGTGACACAATGTATAGTGATCAGGTGTAGCAGAGTGCAGCGGTGACACAATGTATAGTGATCAGGTGTAGCGGTGACACAATGTATAGTGATCAGGTGTAGCAGAGCGCAGCCGTGACACAATGTATAGTGATCAGGTGTAGCAGTGACACAATGTATAGTGATCAGGTGTAGCAGTGACACAATGTATAGTGATCAGGTGTAGCAGTGACACAATGTATAGTGATCAGGTGTAGCAGTGACACAATGTATAGTGATCAGGTGTAGCAGTGACACAATGTATAGCGATCAGGTGCAGCAGTGACACAATGTATAGTGATCAGGTGTAGCAGTGACACAATGTATAGTGATCAGGTGTAGCAGTGACACAATGTATAGTGATCAGGTGTAGCAGTGACACAATGAATAGTGATCAGGTGTAGCAGTGAAACAATGAATAGTGATCAGGTGTAGCAGTGACACAATGTATAGTGATCAGGTGTAGCAGAGTGCAGCCGTGACACAATGTATAGTGATCAGGTGTAGCAGAGCGCAGCCGTGACACAATGTATAGCGATCAGGTGTAGCAGTGACACAATGTATAGCGATCAGGTGTAGCAGTGACACAATGTATAGCGATCAGGTGTAGCAGTGACACAATGTATAGCGATCAGGTGTAGCAGTGACACAATGTATAGCGATCAGGTGCAGCAGTGACACAATGTATAGCGATCAGGTGTAGCAGTGACACAATGTATAGCGATCAGGTGTAGCAGTGACACAATGTATAGCGATCAGGTGTAGCAGTGACACAATGTATAGCGATCAGGTGTAGCAGTGACACAATGTATAGCGATCAGGTGTAGCAGTGACACAATGTATAGCGATCAGGTGTAGCAGTGACACAATGTATAGTGATCAGGTGTAGCAGTGACACAATGTATAGTGATCAGGTGTAGCAGTGACACAATGTATAGTGATCAGGTGTAGCAGAGTGTGGCGCTGTCACCACTATTTGCCACTAATGTTGCCCGGCGCTCCTGAGAGTCTCTTTAGGAATACAGCTCTGCAGGTGTCAGTAATACAGTGGAGTCGCGTGCGGACATGCTGACCCCTCCCCCGCTGTATGTCCAGTGTCTATGGTGCTGGCGCCTGGTGAAATACTGATGATGTCCGGCTGCCATTGGTTGGCTCCAGCAGTGTCCGCGGTCGCTCCTGCATGAGCGCCTCCTTGTGGTGACGGTATAATCTGGATGGAGTCGGGGCACAAGACGCTCAGCAGGGTTCAGAGTGGATTCTTTTATTTTCATAGAAAAAATGCCACTCAACAAAATAAAAAAATATCATAAACCAGCGCAGCGACCCTGGCGAAGAGGGCGGGGCTGGAGGAACCGCCCACAGGAGGATGCCACGCCCACCCCCTGCCCGGACCCTCCACAGTAACAGAAAGGAAAAAAAATCTATTAATAAAAAAGTAAATGAAACTAAGATTGAGGTCCAGTCCGAGCCCCGGCGCGGGGTCCGTGATGGCAGGTCAGAGGTCAGTCCGTGCATTCGCTGCATTGGGGGCGTATTTGGGCATCAGCTCATTGATCTTGCGGATATAGTCAGACTTCTCTGCGCAGCCCTTACAGCTCTCGCCCCAGTCGTCCAAGATCTTCTTTAGCTCCTTCACCCTCAGCTTCTTCAGATCCACCGTGCTGAGGTCAATCTGCTTGTCTGAGGAGAGAAGGAAGAGGTCAGGCCCAGGCCCTGCTCACTCCAGTGCCAGCCCCCCCCTCCCGGTCCCAGCCCCCCCCTCCCGGTCCCAGGCCCCCCCGACTCCCCCCCCCAGTCCCACGCCTCCGCCCTCTCCCTGCCCCTATTGGACCACCCTCCCCCCCTTGCACAGCACTCACCATATTTCAGCTCACAGATCTGTCCGTCCTTCTTCTTCAGCTTCTCGCAGATCTTCTCGGCAGGGATGTGGTTACTGAGCGGCTTCGAGACCTCATTGGTGATCTTTGTGGCCGCGTCACTGGTGGCCCCGATGTAATAGCACTGAAGAGGAAGAGGAAGGTCAGGACCTCGTGTAACGTCCAGGGCAGACGGACCACAAGCCACACGTGGAATTAATTAAAAAATAACCTCAACCGGCGAGAGAGGCGACTATTAAACTGGAACTGCTAATGTGATCAGACAAACAGACAACAGAGAGGTCACATGGCATCAAACCACATGGCACTGAGGACCAATCACAGGCCTCAGCAATCCCCGACCTAAAGCAGAGGCACCAAACACAGCCGGGAGTCACCGAGAACCCAGGGGAGGAGAGTAACAGTGGACTGAATGTCTGAGCCCCGGATTATTATTGTCACTACATACAGATTATACAGTCACCACTAGGGGGCGCTCACTACATACAGATTATACAGTCACCACTAGGGGGAGCGCACTACATACAGATTATACAGTCACCACTAGAGGGAGGTCACTACATACAGATTATACAGTCACCACTAGGGGGAGCTCACTACATACAGATTATACAGTCACCACTAGGGTGAGCTCACTACATACAGATTATACAGTCACAACTAGGGGGCGCTCACTACATACAGATTACACAGTCACAACTAGGGGGAGCTCACTACATACAGATTATACAGTCACCACTAGGGGGAGCTCACTACATACAGATTATACAGTCACCACTAGGGTGAGCTCACTACATACAGATTATACAGTCACAACTAGGGGGCGCTCACTACATACAGATTATACAGTCACCACTAGGGGGAGCTCACTACATACAGATTATACAGTCACCACTTAGGGGGAGCTCACTACATACAGATTATACAGTCACCACTAGGGGGAGCTCACTACATACAGATTATACAGTCACAACTAGGGGGCGCTCACTACATACAGATTATACAGTCACCACTAGGGGGAGCTCACTACATACAGATTATACAGTCACCACTAGGTGGAGCTCACTACATACAGATTATACAGTCACCACTAGAGGGAGCTCAGTACATACAGATTATACAGTCACCACTAGAGGGAGCTCACTACATACAGATTATACAGTCACCACTAGGGTGAGCTCACTACATACAGATTATACAGTCACAACTAGGGGGCGCTCACTACATACAGATTATACAGTCACCACTAGGGGGAGCTCACTACATACAGATTATACAGTCACCACTAGGGGGAGCTCACTACATACAGATTATACAGTCACCACTAGGAGGAGCTCACTACATACAGAATATACAGTCACCACTAGGGGGAGCTCACTACATACAGATTATACAGTCACCACTAGGAGGAGCTCACTACATACAGAATATACAGTCACCACTAGGGGGAGCTCTCTACATACAGATTGTACAGTCACCACTAGGAGGAGCTCACTACATACAGATTATACAGTCACCACTAGGGGGAGCTCACTACATACAGATTATACAGTCACCACTAGGGGGAGCTCACTACATACAGATTATACAGTCACCACTAGGGGGAGCTCACTACATACAGATTATACAGTCACCACTAGAGAGAGCTCACTACATGCAGATTATACAGTCACCTCTAGGGGGAGCTCACTACATACAGATTATACAGTCACCACTAGGGTGAGCTCACTACATACAGATTATACAGTCACCACTAGGAGGAGCTCACTACATACAGATTATACAGTCACCACTAGGGGGAGCTCACTACATACAGAATATACAGTCACCACTAGGTGAGCTCACTACATACAGATTATACAGTCACCACTAGGAGGAGCTCACTACATACAGGTTATACAGTCACCACTAGGGGGAGCTCACTACATACAGATTATACTGTCACCACTAGGAGGAGATCACTACATACAGATTATACAGTCACCACTAGGGGAGCTCACTACATACAGATTATACAGTCACCACTAGAGAGAGCTCACTACATACAGAATATACAGTCACCACTAGGAGGAGCTCACTACATACAGAATATACAGTCACCACTAGGGGGAGCTCACTACATACAGATTATACAGTCACCACTAGGGGGAGCTCACTACATACAGATTATACAGTCACCACTAGGGGGAGCTCACTACATACAGATTATACAGTCACCACTAGGAGGAGCCTCACTACATACAGATTATACAGTCACCACTAGGGGGAGCTCACTACATACAGATTATACAGTCACCACTAGGGGGAGCTCACTACATACAGATTATACAGTCACCACTAGAGAGAGCTCACTACATACAGATTATACAGTCACCACTAGAGAGAGCTCACTACATACAGATTATACAGTCACCACTAGGAGGAGCTCACTACATACAGATTATACAGTCACCACTAGGGGGAGCTCACTACATACAGATTATACAGTCACCACTAGGGGGAGCTCACTACATACAGATTATACAGTCACCACTAGGGGGGAGCTCACTACATACAGATTATACAGTCACCCACTAGAGAGAGCTCACTACATGCAGATTATACAGTCACCTCTAGGGGGAGCTCACTACATACAGATTATACAGTCACCACTAGGGTGAGCTCACTACATACAGATTATACAGTCACCACTAGGAGGAGCTCACTACATACAGATTATACAGTCACCACTAGGGGGAGCTCACTACATACAGAATATACAGTCACCACTAGGGTGAGCTCACTACATACAGATTATACAGTCACCACTAGAGAGAGCTCACTACATACAGAATATACAGTCACCACTAGGAGGAGCTCACTACATACAGAATATACAGTCACCACTAGGGGGAGCTCACTACATACAGATTATACAGTCACCACTAGGAGGAGCTCACTACATACAGATTATACAGTCACCACTAGGAGGAGCTCACTACATACAGATTATACAGTCACCACTAGGAGGAGCTCACTACATACAGATTATACAGTCACCACTAGGGGGAGCTCACTACATACAGATTATACTGTCACCACTAGGAGGAGCTCACTACATACAGATTATACATCTACCACTAGGGGGAGCTCACTACATACAGATTATACAGTCACCACTAGGGGGAGCTCACTACATACAGAATATACAGTCACCACTAGGGGGAGCTCACTACATACAGATTATACAGTCACCACTAGGAGGAGCTCACTACATACAGATTATACAGTCACCACTAGGAGGAGCTCACTACATACAGATTATACAGTCACCACTAGGAGGAGCTCACTACATACAGATTATACAGTCACCACTAGGGGAGCTCACTACATACAGATTATACTGTCACCACTAGGAGGAGCTCACTACATACAGATTATACATCTACCACTAGGGGGAGCTCACTACATACAGATTATACAGTCACCACTAGGGGGAGCTCACTACATACAGATTATACAGTCACCACTAGGGGGAGCTCACTACATACAGATTATACAGTCACCACTAGGGGGAGCTCACTACATACAGATTATACAGTCACCACTAGGAGGAGCTCACTACATACAGAATATACAGTCACCACTAGGGGGAGCTCACTACATACAGATTATACAGTCACCACTAGAGGAGCTCACTACATACAGAATATACAGTCACCACTAGGGGGAGCTCTCTACATACAGATTGTACAGTCACCACTAGGAGGAGCTCACTACATACAGATTATACAGTCACCACTAGGGGGAGCTCACTACATACAGATTATACAGTCACCACTAGGGGGAGCTCACTACATACAGATTATACAGTCACCACTAGGAGGAGCTCACTACATACAGATTATACAGTCACCACTAGGGGAGCTCACTACATACAGATTATACAGTCACCACTAGGGGGAGCTCACTACATACAGATTATACAGTCACCACTAGAGAGAGCTCACTACATACAGAATATACAGTCACCACTAGGGTGAGCTCACTACATACAGATTATACAGTCACCACTAGAGAGAGCTCACTACATACAGAATATACAGTCACCACTAGGAGGAGCTCACTACATACAGAATATACAGTCACCACTAGGGGGAGCTCACTACATACAGATTATACAGTCACCACTAGGAGGAGCTCACTACATACAGATTATACAGTCACCACTAGGAGGAGCTCACTACATACAGATTATACAGTCACCACTAGGGGGGAGCTCACTACATACAGATTATACTGTCACCACTAGGAGGAGCTCACTACATACAGATTATACATCTACCACTAGGGGGAGCTCACTACATACAGAATATACAGTCACCACTAGGGGGAGCTCTCTACATACAGATTGTACAGTCACCACTAGGAGGAGCTCACTACATACAGATTATACAGTCACCACTAGGGGGAGCTCACTACATACAGATTATACAGTCACCACTAGGGGGAGCTCACTACATACAGATTATACAGTCACCACTAGGAGGAGCTCACTACATACAGATTATACAGTCACCACTAGGGGGAGCTCACTACATACAGATTATACAGTCACCACTAGGGGGAGCTCACTACATACAGATTATACAGTCACCACTAGAGAGAGCTCACTACATACAGAATATACAGTCACCACTAGGGTGAGCTCACTACATACAGATTATACAGTCACCACTAGAGAGAGCTCACTACATACAGAATATACAGTCACCACTAGGAGGAGCTCACTACATACAGAATATACAGTCACCACTAGGGGGAGCTCACTACATACAGATTATACAGTCACCACTAGGAGGAGCTCACTACATACAGATTATACAGTCACCACTAGGAGGAGCTCACTACATACAGATTATACAGTCACCACTAGGGGGAGCTCACTACATACAGATTATACTGTCACCACTAGGAGGAGCTCACTACATACAGATTATACATCTACCACTAGGGGGAGCTCACTACATACAGATTATACAGTCACCACTAGGGGGAGCTCACTACATACAGATTATACAGTCACCACTAGGAGGAGCTCACTACATACAGATTATACAGTCACCACTAGGGGGAGCTCACTACATACAGATTATACAGTCACCACTAGGAGGAGCTCACTATATACAGATTATACAGTCACCACTAGGAGGAGCTCACTACATACAGATTATACAGTCACCACTAGGAGGAGCTCACTACATACAGATTATACAGTCACCACTAGGGGGAGCTCACTACATACAGATTATACAGTCACCACTAGAGAGAGCTCACTACATACAGATTATACAGTCACCACTAGGGGGCGCTCACTACATACAGAATATACAGTCACCACTAGGGGGAGCTCACTACATACAGATTATACAGTCACCACTAGGAGGAGCTCACTACATACAGATTATACAGTCACCACTAGGGGGAGCTCACTACATACAGATTATACAGCCACCACTAGGGGAGCTCACTACATACAGATTATACAGTCACCACTAGGGGGAGCTCACTACATACAGAATATACAGTCACCACTAGGAGGAGCTCACTACATACAGATTATACAGTCACCACTAGGAGGAGCTCACTACATACAGATTATACAGTCACCACTAGAGGGAGCTCACTACATACAGAATATACAGTCACCACTAGAGAGAGCTCACTACATACAGATTATACAGTCACCACTAGGGGGAGCTCACTACATACAGATTATACTGTCACCACTAGGAGGAGCTCACTACATACAGATTATACAGTCACCACTAGAGAGAGCTCACTACATACAGATTATACAGTCACCACTAGGGGGAGCTCACTACATACAGATATACTGTCACCACTAGGAGGAGCTCACTACATACAGATTATACATCTACCACTAGGGGGAGCTCACTACATACAGATTATACAGTCACCACTAGGAGGAGCTCACTACATACAGATTATACAGTCACCACTAGAGAGAGCTCACTACATACAGAATATACAGTCACCACTAGGAGGAGCTCACTACATACAGAATATACAGTCACCACTAGGGGGAGCTCACTACATACAGATTATACAGTCACCACTAGGAGGAGCTCACTACATACAGATTATACAGTCACCACTAGGAGGAGCTCACTACATACAGATTATACAGTCACCACTAGGAGGAGCTCACTACATACAGATTATACAGTCACCACTAGGAGGAGCTCACTACATACAGATTATACAGTCACCACTAGGAGGAGCTCACTACATACAGATTATACAGTCACCACTAGGAGGAGCTCACTACATACAGATTATACAGTCACCACTAGGAGGAGCTCACTACATACAGATTATACTGTCACCACTAGGAGGAGCTCACTACATACAGATTATACATCTACCACTAGGGGGAGCTCACTACATACAGATTATACAGTCACCACTAGGGGGAGCTCACTACATACAGATTATACAGTCACCACTAGGAGGAGCTCACTACATACAGATTATACAGTCACCACTAGGAGGAGCTCACTACATACAGATTATACAGTCACCACTAGAGGGAGCTCACTACATACAGATTATACAGTCACCACTAGGAGGAGCTCACTACATACAGATTATACAGTCACCACTAGGGGAGCTCACTACATACAGAATATACAGTCACCCACTAGGGGGAGCCACTACATACAGATTATACAGTCACCACTAGGAGGAGCTCACTACATACAGATTATACAGTCACCACTAGGAGGAGCTCCCTACATACAGATTATACAGTCACCACTAGGAGGAGCTCACTACATACAGATTATACAGTCACCACTAGAGGGAGCTCACTACATACAGATTATACAGTCACCACTAGGGGGAGCTCACTACATACAGATTATACAGTCACCACTAGGGGGCGCTCACTACATACAGAATATACAGTCACCACTAGGGGGAGCTCACTACATACAGATTATACAGTCACCACTAGGGGGAGCTCACTACATACAGATTATACAGTCACCACTAGGAGGAGCTCACTACATACAGATTATACAGTCAACACTAGGAGGAGCTCACTACATACAGATTATACAGTCACCACTAGGGGGAGCTCACTACATACAGATTATACAGTCACCACTAGGGGGAGCTCACTACATACAGATTATACAGTCACCACTAGGGGGAGCTCACTACATACAGATTATACAGTCACCACTAGAGGGAGCTCACTACATACAGATTATACAGTCACCACTAGGAGGAGCTCACTACATACAGATTATACAGTCACCACTAGGGGGAGCTCACTACATACAGATTATACAGTCACCACTAGGGGGAGCTCACTACATACAGATTATACAGTCACCACTAGGGGGAGCTCACTACATACAGATTATACAGTCACCACTAGGGGAGCTCACTACATACAGATTATACAGTCGCCACTAGAGGGAGCTCACTACATACAGATTATACAGTCACCACTAGGCGGAGCTCACTACATACAGATTATACAGCCACCACTAGGGGGAGCTCACTACATACAGATTATACAGTCACCACTAGAGGGAGCTCACTACATACAGATTATACAGTCACCACTAGGAGGAGCTCACTACTTACAGATTATACAGTCACCACTAGGAGGAGCTCACTACATACAGATTATACAGTCACCACTAGGGGGAGCTCACTACATACAGATTATACAGTCTCCACTAGGGGAGCTCACTACATACAGATTATACAGTCACCACTAGGAAGAGCTCACTACATACAGATTATACAGTCACCACTAGGGGGAGGTCACTACATACAGATTATACAGTCACCACTAGGGGGAGCTCACTACATACAGATTATACAGTCACCACTAGAGGGAGCTCACTACATACAGATTATACAGTCACCACTAGGAGGAGCTAACTACATACAGTATATACAGTCACCGCTAGGAGGAGCTCACTACATACAGATTATACAGTCACCACTAGGAGGAGCTCACTACATACAGATTATACAGTCACCACTAGGGGGAGCTCACTACATACAGATTATACAGTCACCACTAGGAGGAGCTTACTACATACAGATTATACAGTCATCACTAGGGGGAGCTCACTACATACAGATTATACAGTCACCACTAGGGGGAGCTCACTACATACAGATTATACAGTCACCACTAGGGGGAGCTCACTACATACAGATTATACAGTCACCACTAGGGGGAGCTCACTACATACAGATTATACAGTCACCACTAGGAGGAGCTCACTACATACAGATTATACAGTCACCACTAGGAGGAGCTCACTGCATACAGATTATACAGTCACCACTAGGAGGAGCTCACTACATACAGAATATACAGTCACCACTAGGGGGAGCTCACTACATACAGAATATACAGTCACCACTAGGGGGAGCTCACTACATACAGATTATACAGTCACCACTAGGGGGAGCTCACTACATACAGATTATACAGTCACCACTAGGAGGAGCTCACTACATACAGATTATACAGTCACCACTAGAAGGAGCTCACTGCATACAGATTATACAGTCACCACTAGGGGGAGCTCACTACATACAGATTATACAGTCACCACTAGGAGGAGCTCACTACATACAGATTATACAGTCACCACTAGGGGGAGCTCACTACATACAGGTTATACAGTCACCACTAGGAGGAGCTCACTACATACAGATTATACAGTCACCACTAGGGGGAGCTCACTGCATACAGATTATACAGTCGCCACTAGAGGGAGCTCACTACATACAGATTATACAGTCACCACTAGGGGAGCTCACTACATACAGATTATACAGCCACCACTAGGGGGAGCTCACTACATACAGGTTATACAGTCACCACTAGGAGGAGCTCACTACATACAGATTATACAGTCACCACTAGAGGAGCTCACTACATACAGATTATACAGTCACCACTAGGGGGAGCTCACTACATACAGGTTATACAGTCACCACTAGGGGGAGCTCACTACATACAGATTATACAGTCACCACTAGAGGGAGCTCACTACATACAGATTATACAGTCACCACTAGGGGGAGCTCACTACATACAGATTATACAGTCACCACGTACAGTGTTGTATACAGATGACCGCCATCTTGTGTAAGTGATTGTTCACACACAGTAGTGTCTGCCACATGCTCTGACTGATCTAATAGGATTCTGCAGGTCTGACGGGTGACAATAACTAAGGTTGTGTTCACACTAGCGCTGGTGACTGTAGCTTTTCGCCGACCCCTCAGAAATCCTTCATATTTTCCTTATTGGGATTTTCTTGTGTCCATGTTTCTCCTACAGGGGACAGTAACGAGCGCCGGCAGCCATTAGTCAGCGACCGCTTGTGTCCATATATAATTTAACAGTCGCCTTCATAACGGAATCCAGCAATAGTGTGAACCCTGCCTAACAGCTGCAAACCATTCAGAACTCTGAGAAAGCTGAATGATATATCGGCAGACAAGGGAGTCTGTCAGCACCTGCGGGGCCTCCGCTCCGATGGGCTTTGTATTCAGGGCCGCCGCGCCATTCTTGTACTTTCATCTTTACGCAAATGAGCGGAAAATGGCTGTAGGGGGCATGGCTTTCCATCAATGGGCTTCACTATGTGCTGCTCAGACTCCACCCACTAACTGTGCGAGTCTGATGATGTCACACCGGTGCACTGTGGCCCTACAAGGTGCTGGCAGTTGTTTATAGCGCCATGTTGTGCTGACAGACTCCCTTTAACCACTTGTGGGACGTGTTGGGATAAATGAAGTCATGTGACCTCCTGCAGGTTATTACGGTATGACTGCAGCAGATCTGTCAGACGCCATTCACACAGTACGTACAAATCGGTTCTCTTTCCCTTAGCGGCGTCACATGACCTCTGCAGCTCCTTCTCCACCGCCGGTGCCGTAAACTCCACGTTCTTCTCCTTCAGGGACTCGTAGAAGCGGCTCAGGAAGGAGACACAAACTGCGGGGAGCAGAGAGGGGTGAGACTGGGGCCCCCACTGATGTCCACAGACCCCCCCCCCCCGATATCACAGACCCCCCCCTACGGACGTCCCCCTCATATCACAGACCCCCCCCTACTGACGTCCCCCTCATATCACAGACCCCCCCCACTGACGTCCCCCTCATATCACAGACCCCCCCCTACTGACGTCCCCCCCATATCACAGACCCCCCCCCTACTGACGTCCCCCCCATATCACAGACCCCCCCCTACTGACGTCCCCCCCATATCACAGACCCCCCCCTACTGACGTCCCCCCCATATCACAGACCCCCCCTACTGACGTCCCCCCCATATCACAGACCCCCCCTACTGACGTCCCCCCATATCAAAGACCCACCCCCTACTGACCCCCCCCTCATATCAAAGACCCACCCCCTACTGACCCCCCCCTCATATCAAAGACCCACCCCCTACTGACCCCCCCCTCATATCACAGACCCCCCCCCTACTGACGTCCCCCCCATATCACAGACCCCCCCTCACAGACCCCCCCCCTCATAGCACAGACCCCCCCTACTGACGTCCCCCCCCATATCAGACACCCCCCCTACTGACGTCCCCCCCCATATCAGACACCCCCCCTACTGACGTCCCCCTCATATCACAGACCCCCCCCCCCTACTGACGTCCCCCCCATATCACAGACCCCCCCCCACTGACGTCCCCCCCATATCACAGACCCCCCCCACTGACGTCCCCCCCCATATCACAGACCCCCCCCACTGACGTCCCCCCCATATCACAGACCCCCCCACTGACGTCCCCCCCATATCACAGACCCCCCCCACTGACGTCCCCCCCATATCACAGACCCCCCCCCCCACTGACGTCCCCCCCATATCACAGACCCCCCCCACTGACGTCCCCCCCATATCACAGACCCCCCCTCACAGACCCCCCCCCTCATAGCACAGACCCCCCCTACTGATGTCCCTCCCCCATATCACAGACACCCCCCTACTGACGTCCCCCCAATATCACAGACCCCCCCTCAGTGACACCCCCCTCATAGTACAGACTCCCCCCTACTCGCGTCCCCCTCGTATCATAGACCCCCCCTCCTGACGTCCCCCTCATAGCACAGACCCCCTACTGATGTTCCTCCCCCCCCCCCCCCCCCACTGACGTCTCCCCATATCACAGACCCCCCCTCACTGACGTCCCCCCATATCACAGACCCCCCCTCACTGACGTCCCCCCCACAGAACTGCCGCTCACTGGATGTTTTTTTCTTTTTCGGACCATTCTCTGGTAAACCCTAGAGATGGTTGTGCGTGAAAATCCCAGTAGATCAGCAGTTTCTGAAATACTCAGACCAGCCCTTCTGGCACCAACAAGCCATGCCACGGTCATAGGCACTCAATCACCTTTCTTCTCCCCCCATACTGATGCTCGGTCTGAACTGCAGGAGATTGTCTTGACCATGTCTACATGCCTAAATGCACTGAGTTGCCGCCATGTGATTGGCTGATTAGAAATTAAGTGTTAACGATCAGTTGGACAGGTGTACCTATAAAGTGGCCGGTGAGTGTATACTGATTGGGAATCTCCACTAGATACATATAAGTAGGGTCTATCTCATGTCCTCACAATAGCATACATTGTCTGACCATGTTCGTGTATTTTACACCATGCCAGTAGTAATATGCCTTTATGGAAATTAAAGCTGACTCTTATGTAGCCTGGTATGGTGCCGAGCCGTAACTATATGCTCCTAACCAGCGGGTATAATCTTCCCAGTGTAGCAGGCAGCGGGGCTCTGAGCTGAGGCTGGGGGTGCATGTCCTTACTGGCTCATAGATTTGGCTCGCAGTCTTCCATCCCACCCAGCAGAGCTCTGGCCCAGACCTTGTAGTGTATTTTAGGCC